>NC_066883.1:26866971-27166971 GCF_022985175.1 Labeo rohita | reverse complement strand
TAAAGTTGTGTTACGTTACGTTACTTCGGTGTTACTTTCACGTTACTTTTTAAAAATCTGGACAGGGCTTGCTTGTTTGTTTTTGATACAAAAAGGTCTGTTTGTAGCCAATGTAAAAGCCTTTTCATGCCAAAAAGTTAAATAAGTAAATTCACGTCTGTACAGCAGAACGCAGGAGAAGAAGGTTCAACACTCGTCAGCAATAAAAGCAAAACAAAACAATGAAGCACAAATGTTAATTTATCTAAAATAATTTTTGCTTATTAGTATGGTTGAACTGGATCATCAAATGTCAGCAGCTAAAACATTGTTGAATAAAATGGGATTAAATACATAAATGATATTTGTGTTATGTAAGATATTAACTTGTTGCAGGTTTGCATCATTCTGAGTTTAATTCATTTTGATGAATACTGAATCTATTTTAGCGAGTGAGATGAATTGATGCATGTTCACATTTAGTCTTAAACTACAGTAACATCATTTTTACTTGTAAATTAAAAAAAGTAATTACTTTACTAGTTACTTTACAAAGTAATCTGATTACGTAACTCGCGTTACACATACCCCATTATTATTTGTTTGTTTGTTTGTTTGTGCATCCATTTTCAGTGTAAACGAGTCAAGGATAAATTTCCTCTTGGGGACAATAAAGTGATTTTATTTTATTGTATTTTATTATTATTGATATTTATTTTATTTCATTTATTCCGCCCAACTAATAATAATCTACTCAATTATTATTACTATTACTTTTACGCTTTTAACCAGTGCAAGGTCTCTATACAGAATATCAGAAAAATCAGAAATATATCAAGACTTATTTTCAAAAACTGAACAAAAAAAAAGTTACGCAAGTGATCTTCAAACGGTCCGATGCGCATGTAAACAAAACTTCATTTCCCACACTGCACAGCATCAAACGCTACTTCAAACAGCTGACTGAGGGTGAGACCTATGCGAGCGCTTCTCTGAAGGTTTCATGGGATATACATACAACGTTTGAGGCGGAACAAGCTGACAACGCGTCCTGTCTGGCTGTCAAACCAGTCCACGAGTATGTTTGAGGTTTTTGCTTTCGCCCTGAACTAGTACATAACTCGCTTGGAGTAGGACTGGAACCTCCGTTTAGTCTACATGCGTTTACAAACATGTATTTGGACCAGTGTTTGCTGTAGTTCGAGCCCATGCCACTAAAGCCGTGCCAATGCCGAGGAATGGATACTAGTGTCTCTGGCAAAGTTGGAAACATGGTTGCTAGTGATGAGGAGCATTTAGACGCGAGGGATGGCAGTAACGCAGGGATGGACGCGCTTCACCAGTGCGAGCTCATCCAGAACCTGATCGAGATCTCCATCTCTAGCCTGAAAGGGCTCCGGACCAAGTGCGCCGCATCTAACGACCTGACCCAACACGAGATACGCGCTTTGGAGGTAATGGTTTTTTTTTTGCCTGTGTGTGCTTTGATAAGCTACAGTGCATCAGTGTTCATGCCAGGTTGCAGGTTGTGTAATCAAATAAGTACCATGACATTAATGCGATCTGAATTATAGTTCCTGATATGCCTAGATAATGATGTTTGCTTTGTAGGTGCATCTTCAAGTCATCATTCATTTTATTGTCTATTAATATATTGACTAAATTCATAAATGAGAGGGTCATGGAAACCCCCTCTTGCTGACATTACTTCCTGAATCTTGAGGTAGCTGTTTAGGGTGCATCTGCCTACCCCCTTCTGATGTAAGGTTTTTTTTTTTATTGTGTAATCTAGTGCGTTGCTAAGTAGAAACGTTTTGCACTTGGAAGAAACGAACAGCACTTTAAGAAATATAATCGAGCAGATGGCTCCTCACCATGATGGCTTGAGATTACATGACCATCTCTGTCATGAAAATAATAATATGTTACCCTGGACCTCAAAACCAGTCATGTCACATGGGTATATTTGTAGCAATAGCCAACAATGCATTGTATGGGTCAAAATTATTGAGTTTTATTTTATGCCAAAATCATTGGGAAATTAAGTAAAAATCATGTTTCATGAAGATATATAAATAAGTATATCAAAATGTAATTTTTTATTAGTAATATGCATAGTTAAGAAATACATTTGGACAACTTTAAAGGCGATTTTTCGACCCTCAGATTCCAGATTTTCATATAGTTGTACCTCAGACAAATATTGTTCTATCCTAACAAACCATACATCAATGGAAAGCTTATTTATTCAGCTTTCAGATGTATACATTTCAAAAATTGACCCTTATGACTGGTTTTCTGGTCCAGGTTCACATATGTTTACTTTATATGATGCTTTCAGGCATGAACAGACATTTAAGCCATGCAACAAACACTTCTTGTAATTATTTTACTAAAAGTTATTGCAGTAGTGCAGTAAAATTAAGGTGTGATTGCTTTCAGATTGAGTGTTTTTCATCCTCATCCTTAATGATAGTCACTGCAACAGAATACTTTTGCAATAGTGTATAGTTGAGCAAACTAGTCAAAGTCCTGTAGCTGTTTTAAAACTATATGAAGAGTTCAGATGCAAAAGCCTCTAAATCCATCTGATGTTTTTCTTTAAAATGAGCATTTCTTTCTGGCTACTTTGTATAGGTTTCTATGCAAGTACTGGTACTTCTGATTGGACTGAGGCTGAAATTTAGCGAGTTTGAAGTAAAAGTATTTGATGGACGTATATAGTATATGTGTCAGGAGCATTCACTCAGTATCATTATCTCATTTTTGACCGAGGTGGCTTTAAGCTGGTTTTGCATCTGAACTCTTCATATGTTCCATGTCAAACAGCCTGTTATCTTAGTTTAGCTCTGCAAACAAGAGGAGCATATGTCAGAGGAGTGTTAGAGCTATTTTTAACCATACGCAGGTATTTTGCAACAGTGGTTAACCCCTCCCACAAAAGTGAACTGAAATCCCAAGTTGGTCAAACCTGTGTAACAGCGTTGCTCTTAATATTCTTATTGTTGTGTTTATTAAAACACCATAAATGAGTGGCTTTTCTGTGTAGACGAAATTATCTACTTGGTAAGGTCAAGCACCACCTTCTCTGAATCATAGCTTTCTTGTTTGCAGCTGGCAAACTCTCACTTTTAAATAATCAAGATGGGCCTGAGGCTTTGTTAAATAAACCGTTATACTTTAAACATTTTAATGATGCTAGTTCTTACAGACACAGGTAATTGTGGCATTGTGGTATGTCTGGTGCTTGTTTTGGCGATACGTATCTACATCTTAGGGAGGTGCTTCATTATTTCTCATGATGATATTCAGAAATAACACTCATTCAGGTCAGGTCATGTTAATTTTTTAGCCAAGTGCGAGAAAAATAATAAAATACATGTTCTTTGAAACACAGCAATATTTATATAACAGAGTGTGATAATGTGTGGTGGCCCAAGGCCACATGGAGAACTGTAATTACAAGAAATGTACAATACATTTTAAGTAATATGTACCCAGCATACTATAAAAAAGGTGATAAACATAGTGCAGACAGTGTCAGTTAAACTTGAATTGCAAGATACAAACGTTTGGTCTATTTCTCGTAAAACGCCTGTAATGCGGCAAGGATTGTGCTGAGGTAGAACAATAACAAGCAGAGTCAGGAGTATAGGTTGCATTTCTGCATTGGGTGGGGGTGGACAGTCCATTTGTTGATTGTCAGAGCTACTGGATAGTCTAACATCTTGTGGGAAGTCTAGTGGTTTTGAACTCTCCAGGCTTCCTCCAAATGGTAGGGGTATGAAACTGACAGGAGATGAGCTGATAATTTTCCTATCAGGCTTTCTGTTCAGTCCATGTTAGCTGGAAGTCTGGTTCTAGTGATGAACCGAGCTACTTTCACTACCCACATCAGAGCTCTTTTGTCTAACATACCAGACAGTGATCCAGCAGGTCACACAGGTACTCTCTATGACACACCTGAAGAACCTTAAATCTCTTATGGAAGAAAAGCACTGTTAGGTTAAGGATGAGGTGTTCTGGGTATATCTTTGTCTGAAATCTTTAGTCGTGTCATCTTGTGATTGTTTTCTTTTCACCAGACTTTGGGCAGTATTGCCTTTTCCCTGCAGGCTGTTTTGTTGATGTCATCAACTTATGTAATTGCATTGATGTTTGACGACAGTCTTGGGTCAGCAAGGTGGGTATTACGGTGCCACCGGTGTTGAGCAAAGGTTGCTTTTGAAGTCAAGGAACAGCAGGTGGCCTTGGCTCTTTTGATACCTGTGGAGAGGTGGGTTCAGTTGAAGAGCTGTGGCCATCAAAAGCTTTCAGTGGACAGCTGTGGAAGGATGAGAGAGACTGTTACAATGAATATGGTGTCAGGCCTCAGAGAGTGGCTGGACATCCCATGGATCCAGGACATGGTGGCCTGAGTCCCTGGCTGCAGCATCCGGGTGGTGGCATGGGATTCCCTGCCTGCTCACTTCCTGGACCTGCAAGAATGCATTATGCATACTCAGTGAAGAGACCCATCTACTGAGGTTATCATATTGTGCCCAGAGAGAGCAAGCACAGCCCTTTTGGAAAGTTTCAGTCATGCTGATTGTACAGTTCTGTTCCTGGAGAGCCACCATTCTGCAGAGTACACCTGTCCATTGTCCAGTTTAGCTTCAACCCTAATCGAATACACGTGAAAAATATAACCAAAAACCAGGATTATCTGAAAGTTACAGGATGGTGTGTTTGATTAGGGTTGGACCTAATTATGCAGGACAACCTTCTCCAACACCCCTGCTCAAAGGTTTCTAGTAAGTCCTGCAGAGTTTAGCAACAACCCCAATTAGACACACCTGAACCAGCTAATCAAGGTCTTACTAGGCATGCTAGAAACATCCAGGCTGGTGTGTTGAGGCAAGTTGGAGCTGAACTCTGCAGGACACTGACCCTCCAGGACAGTGTTTGGAGACCCCTGTCCTAGAGTAACTTTGTAAAAAAAAGTAACCCTCCAGGAGCAGGATTGGAAACCCCGATATAAGGAAAAGCGGTCATTCCATCACACATTGGATCTCAGTGTTTATCCAAGGTAGTGCAGGGATGCCTAAACTCGGTCCTGGAGGGCCGGTGTCCTACAAAGTTTAGCTCCAACCCCAATTGGACACACCTGAACCAGCTAATCAAGGTCTTACTAAGCATGCTAGAAACATCCAGGCAGGTGTGTTGAGGCAAGTTGGAGCTGAACTCTGCAGGACACTGGCCGTCCAGGACAGGGTTTGGAGACCCCTGTCTTACAGTAACTTTGTAAAAAAAAAAAAAAAAAAGTAACTCTCCAGGAGCAGGATTGGAAACCCCGATATAAGGAAAAGCGGTCATTCTATCACACATTGGATCTCAGTGTTTATCAAAAGTCTTATAATTGGTAGTGCAGGGATGCCTAAACTCGGTCCTGGAGGGCCGGTGTCCTACAAAGTTTAGCTCCAACCCCCATTGGGCACACCTGAACCAGCTAATCAAGGTCTTACTAAGCATGCTAGAAACGTCTAGGCAGGTATGTTGAGGCAAGATGGAGCTGAACTATGCAGGACATCGGCCCTCCAGGACTGAGTTTGGGCACCATGATCAACGCACTATGATTGATACATATTCCTTCATTTAATCTTCATAGTGTCTTTAAAAATATCCCAATCAGTTTAAGCAAAACAGGACTTGAGCAGGACTTTGTTTGCTACCTCTGGATGCACTAGAATAACCTTGGCGGCCTGTTTTTCCCGGCACTTAAAGCAAAGCACAGAGAGATGGTGCTAAATGGCAATTATCGTTGAGATTCCTGTCACTAAATCTCGCAAAATTCCTGTGGATGAACTGGCTGTCTCTCTGTGCTTGTTCTCGAGAAGTGGAGACAATTCAGACATTGAAGGAATGACTGCGGTTGGCAGCTGAGAATCTCTGGTTAGTGGCTTGTCTTCTCTAGCCATTGGAAAGATCGCAGTGTGTTTGTGCTATTGTGGCTGTTGCTATATTTAGCAAACGTGTTCCCTTCACATGCATGTGATTAGTGAGCAAGATTCCTCAATCCGAGGGAGGGTTTGCGAAAGTGAATCGGACTCGGCACGCTACAGTCCCGTAATGCAGCAACCCCAATAAGCACTTGTGTGTAGACAGAGGGCATCCATCAAAGGCCTGAAGAACAAAAGTGGTGGAAAGTCCAGGCAATGTGTTCCTCCCTCTCTCTCTGCTCGAACAATAAGCCTGCGAGAGGCTGGCCGAATTGCATTAGGAGTAGGGTTACATGAAGCACTCAGAATAAGCTGTGTAGACTGTGTGTGTTTATGGATATTGGAGAAGACAAGCAGTTTGCAAAATGACATCTCTTTTATCTGTCTCAATGGGGGAACAAAAGAAAATCCTTAGGTTTTTGTTTGATTTAGTGAGGGGAACAGATGCAGACCTGGACAATAGCAGATGTCCAACAACCATGTGTTACACAATTGCTTAATCAGTGGGTGTTACGTTTCTGTCTGGGAGCAGACCCATACTCTCTCCTTGTAAAGATGTCAGGCATTCATACTGACAGCGATTTAATTTAGAGGTCACCAGGTCGGTGACTGCTGTAATCAATTGTATCAGGAAGTGTGGATCATCCCAGGTGGACCTTCCATTGGTAGTTGCCAACTTTCATTGAAAACACATACTCAGCTTTAGTCCTTTTTTGGCTATTTCATGTTTTTACATTGTATTTATCTCCACAGAGATGCAAATCTTTTCTGTTGTATGACATGTGCTCTCATTTCATCTTTGGTGAGTTGTGAGACTGTTTAAAACTATTTTAGCACATAAGTGTGTCATCTGTTTCATGCAGTTTATTTTCAGAGAGAAATGTCGGTCAGTCTGCACTCAAGTGTGAAACAATACCACTTAATCTTGCACATTATTTCTTCATCTTGTGCTAAGTGTAAGTCCCTTCGATGAAATTGGTGTTGGAGTCAGAGCTTTTTTGTCTTTCAGTGTCACCATCTGGCTATAACTAAATGTTCTTCACAGGCTCAGTACAGATCTGGCCACAACCACTCTGTGGCCTGAGTCTGTCGGTTTGCAAAACTGTGTGTTCTCAGTAGCGAATCATGCGTGTGTTTAAAATGTGTATGTGTTGGTGCAAGTTTTTTTTTTATTGCTCAGGAAGTGCTGTGCATTGAATTCACATTTCCTACTTGTTTTGTGCTGGCGAAAAAAAACTGCGAGTTGTGTTTTGGGATTTCCTGTGGATGGGCATAGCTGGTCTAACAGAGAGAGAATGTAGAAAAACGTATACTGACAGCTCACCAAATATCCACCAGTTTGATGTTATTGCATGCACATTTTTGGAGCTTTATACACAAATTTAAAATTACCTTTAAGATTTGTCTTAGAACTTTTGGTCTGATAATGATGTCACTATGGTAATCTTTGTTAAAGTGCCCCAATTATGCCATTTTTAAGGTTCCTAAATTTGTTTTGCCAGTCTCTTACATGCATACAAGGTCAAAAATGTTTGTTTTCTCAAAATATGCATCTAATATCATGTTGTTTTCCAGTGATTCTCAAACAATTAGTTCGAAGCACTTCAAAGATTCGGTTTGTCTAAACCCCTCCTTTCTGTGAGCCTACTCTGCTCTGACTGGTCAGATGGCTCAGTCTGTTGTAACTGGTCTACCACGTGTCAGAAACACAAAGTTCTGTATTTTGCCATAGTTCCGTATTTTGAACGCTTCATAGAAAATATAAACATCTATTATTTATCATACAGGTTGTGATTCAGTGGAGCCAGCTGGTACAAATAAACTCGTTTTCTGAATCCCACATTGAACTTTCCAAAATTTGAGATGCAGTCATCAGTAAAATTATGTCTTTGTTGGATTTATATTGCTAACGACTGTAGTCGATTCTTTTTTCTTTATCGAGAAAACAATTTTTACACTTGAAGTCAAAAGTTTACATACACCTTACAGAATCTGCAATATGTTAATTATTTTACCAAAATAAGAGGGATCATACAAAATGCATGTTATTTTTTATTTAGTACTGACCTAAATAAGATTTTTCACATAAAAGATGTTTACATATAGTCCACAAAAGAAAATAGTAGTTGAACCTTCAGGTTCCACAAATTATTTAATTTTTCAGCATTTTTGTGTATTTGAACCCTTTGATTGGAGGAAGATCCATCTTCTTACACTGAGGATAACTGAGGGACTCATATGCAACTATAACAGAAGGTTCAAACATTCACTGATGCTTCAGAAGGAACACAATGCATTAAGAGCCGGGGGGTGAAAACATTTGGAATTTGAAGTTCGAGGTAAATTTAACTTATTTTGTTTCTGGAAAACATGTATGTATCTTGCGTAGCTTCTGAGGGGGCAGGACTAAATGAAAAAGTATGATATTTAGGCAAAATAAGAAAAATTTACACATCTTCATTCTGTTCAAAAGTTTACACCCCTGGCTCTTAATGCACTTCTGAAGCATCAGCGAGTGTTTGAAACTTCTGTAATAGTTGTATATGAGTCCCTCAGTTGTCAGTTGATCTTAAAATCATACATTCATTGTTGGAATGGGATTAAATACACAAAAATGCTGAAAAACCAAAGAATTTGTGGGACCTGAAGGATTTTTCTGAAGAACAGCAGGCAGTTTAACTGTTCAGGACAAACAAGGGACTCATGAAGAACTATCACTAACAAAAAAAACACAGCTGTGGATCATTTTGGTACCAACACATTATTAAAAATCAAGTGTATATAAACTTTTGAACGGGCTAATAACTGAGCTATTATTTTCTCTTGTGGAATATATGTAAATGTCTTATATGTGAATATCTTATTCAGGTCAGTACTGAATAAAAAAATAACATGCATTTTGTATGATCCCTCTTATTTGGGTAAAATAATTAACGTTTTGCAGGTTCTGTAAGGTGTATGTAAACTTTTGACTTCAACTGTATCGTGCACTTTTGGCTTTACATCTTTGCTGATCGTTTACATTCTCATGCAGCTACATTACACACTGCATGAAAGGCAATAATGGAAATAGCATAATGGGCCATGTTAAATTATTCACCAGGGTTTAAGTAGTATAATGGTTAAAAAGCTTTTAATTTGCGGCCTATGATATCACAGTTTTCCCGATGTGCATTTGACGTTGCTGGGTCACCAAACGCTATTTGGTGCTGTCCCTGCATGCTGCAATGACGTCGCTCTCAATAAAGGGATCTCCCCCATCTGACGGCAAAGACGAAGATGGTACCAGGGGCATGTTTAATGTGTCATCTGTGTATTTTTAGGAGCACGATTCCAGCAACTTGTTCTCCGGCTTTCTGTGAACTGATGCCAGTCAGAACACATTGATGGTTCACCCAAAAATTAAAATTCTGTCATCGTTACCTCAACTTGTTTTTATATTATTTCAAATCTGTGACAATATTTCTAAGAATAAAAAAAGTCAGCGTGGTTGAAACAGCACTGAGATCCTACTCACTTCTTTTTTTACAAAGAATAAAGTCATACAGGTTTGGAGCAATGTAACTTTAAGTGCTATTGGATAGAACATACTATTGACCTATTGTGATCCACTTAAAAGATCCAAAATGGTTTAACCTGGAAAGTATGCTGACTCATAACACAAATGTACTTTAGCTACCTGATTTCCTTTTAAAGTACTACCTGAAACAACCTTTTTGGCTCAATTATATTGAGTAAAGGCCTGTGGCTTATTGCAAAATCATTAAATTTGCATTGGATGGAAAGAAGGATTGCCACATTTTTGGATGTGATAAAACCTGTTTATCACAAACACAAATCTTGTCTTCAGCTCCAGGGCAGTGGCATTCGCAAGTACTTGAGTGATATTCCCGGTTAAAGCTCTTCTCTTTTATTTAATAGACCCCAATTGACTGAAGACATCTGGGAAAAACACATTTTGAAGAATCACGACTCCCTAGCGTCTCAGTTTTGGTTTCTGGGAAATGCGAGTCTTTGCTCGGTAGCGTGAGTGCTCATCAAAGGGTTTTTAAGGTTCATTTGCACTTCGTTTCTATGGATGGAAAGTTAACACATCACTGCGAGGCCCATTAGATGCGGTGGAGCATAGGCCTCTCAACTGGCTAATGTTTGTTCGTATCAGGAAATCCCCATGCGGGTTTTTTCAACTGCTTTATCTTTCTTTTTTCCCCCTTTCTCTGTTCTTGTGTCTTAGGTTCCACGAACCCTCCATTGTCTAGTGCTGCACATTTTATTCTTTTTTTATGCTGTTCATCATTAAGACTAATCATTTAATGCATCTACTGTATGAAATAATAGACCTATCATGATTTTTAAAGGTAGCCTGATTGTTTAAACCTAGCATCCATTATCTCATGCTTTTATGTTATTGTCAGAAACAATAGGAGCGGGTTTGCTTATATTGGTGACACAGTGTGTAACAGGATCCACGCCACTCCACTACAGTCTACAGTTACCTTATCATCTGGTACAACTGTGACGCCTCTTTCTGCAAAGTCGTATTTAATAAAAACAGGTGAATTTGAAGATGTTGCGTGCATGCCTACACAAAAGAAAGTAGATGTGGAAATGACATCATCTAGTCACATGTCTTTCTCCATGCAGACTCATACCAGGAACACTCCTCTTTACCAGGAACCGTGCTGATGAAATCAGCATCACACTTGCTACACTCTTAATTTCCAATGAAGCTCATTTTGCATTTGAGAGGCCGAGTGCTTTCAAATGTCACAAAAGATTCTCAACCTATCCTCTCCGGTCTCACACGGACACTTTAGTTAAGCAGGTCCCCCCTGCCCCATACTCCATCCGCCCCTTGAGAGGTGTAACGGAGAAGGCAGATGAGAGGAGAGATAGTCATTGAATACAGGCGCACTCCTGCGCATTGTGCCAGGCTGTGTCTGGTGCAAGCTAACACCCTGTTGTGTTTGAGGTTCGCCCGTGGCCGACCGATGCATCAAATGGGGGCATTCTCAGATAGTACCTAGCAAAAAGATCCAGCACACCTTCTCAGACTGCTATGGACCTCCTGAAACATTAATGATACGCTGCTCTCGTTCTCTTTTGAAGGCTGTGCTGCATACTATGTTGGCCCGGGTGAGGTGATAATACGCTCATGCATAAAGCCATCCACTGCTGTCTTGTCTCTCAGTGGAATTAACGGCTAGTAAGGCGCTCCAATACTGCAGCTGCGCTCTTCCCGAGCGCCGTGACCTTATATAGAGATACGAATGGAGAGAGCTAATCATCTGCACAGGTGGCTGGTTGCTGGGCTACAGGTTCAGGCGAATTTGCCACCGTGACCCACTATAGCTTTTGTTGACGACTGAGTGTCTTCTGTGCTCTAGAGCGAGCATGTGTTTTAATGAAAATGTTGATGCGTAACAATGTGTGAAATCTAGAAATAGGTTGAAATACTCTTGCACGCTGGTGGTTTGCATAAACAACAGTTCCTGCTCGAAAACGCTCAACGCGCTGTCACACTTTGACTGTCTTGAGTATTTATATGATGTTAAAGGTCAGGTAATTTAGAAGACGTCTGAAATTTTTGCAAGAATATGTGTTTAACAGAATTGAAGAGGACGCAACTGTCTCTGTGATTTTATTTATTTATTTATTTATTTATTTTTCTTGGTAGTGGACATCTACAGCCTTAGCTAAGTCTGTGTATCTACAGCTATATTTGTAATTAACATTTATATCTACAGCTTTAGCTAAATCTAGATCTACAGCTAAATCTGTAATATTTACACTACCAGTCAGAAGTTTTTGAACAGTAAGATTTTTAATGTTTTTTTTTTTTTAAAGAATTATCTTTTGCTCACCAAGCCTGCATTTATTTGATCCAAAATACAGCCAAATCAGTAATATTGTGAAATATTTTATACTATTTAAAATAACTGATTTTTATTTTAATATATTTTAGACATGTAATTTATTCCTGTGTTCAAAGCTAAATTTTCAGCATCATTACTCAATAAACAATAATAATACTTTAAACAATAATAATAATAGTAATAATAATAATAATACATGTATTTGAGCAGAAAATCAGAATATTACAATGATTTCTGAATGATCATGCGACTGGAGTAATGATGCTAAAAATTCAGCTTTGAAATCACATTAAATTACATTTTAAATATATTTTCTCTTACTCTTACTGTTCAAAAACTTTGGACTGGTAGTATATATCTACAGCTTTAGCTAAATCTATATATACAGCTATATTTGTAACATTTATAATCTACAGCTTTAGCAACATCTATATGTACTGCTATATCTGTAACTGATGTCTGTATCTACAACTTTATCTAAATCTATATATACAGCTGTATCTGTAACATTTATAACCTACAGCTTTAGCTACATCTATATCTACTGCTTATCTGTAACTAATGTCTGTATCTACAGCTTTAGCTAAATCTATATATACAGCTGTATCTGTAACTTTTATAATCTACAGCTTTAGCTATATCTTTATCTACTGCTATATCTGTAACTAATGTCTGTATCTACAGCTTTAGCTAAATCTACATCTATATAGCTAGATCTACAGCTATATATATATATATATATATATATATATGTGTGTGCGTGTGTGTGTTTAAATATATATGAAGAGTTCAGATGCAAAAGCCTCTAAATCCATCTGACGTATTTCTTTAAAATTAGCATTTTTTTTAAATTAGCATTTCTTTCTGGCTACTTTGTATAATGTAAGTACTGGTACTTCTGATTGAGCTGAGGCTGGTATTTTAGCGAAAAAGTATCTGATGGATGTATAATATGTGTCGAGAGCATTCACTCAGTATCATTATCTCATTTTTGGCTTTTAGCTGGTTTTGCATCTGAACACTTCATACATATATATGTATATGTATATGTATTCAGAACTTAAACACCAAACCTCCTGTGGAACCAGGTCTTTTACGCAAACCAGGTATTTCACCTAAAGCAACCTTTTTATTTTTGAGCAATCTTTATAGGTTTCAGTCAGTAAAAACGGCCTCTTCTTTATGAGCACAATTGCAGCTGTGGTTGTCTCCGAGGTGTTTGAACTTGCACCTCTAGAGGCAGGTGTGTGGTGGTTTCTGTTAACCTGCGGACCGCAGTTTCTCGCTGCTCCATGATGTCACATGGGACTCTGGCTTCAGCCGCCAAGTGTGTTCCAGCCAGGGTTGCCATAGTGGCGGAACAGACGCCCCCGTGAGAAAGAGTCCAGACTCCCTTGCCATGATAGCCAGTGTCTATTTATAGACAGCACTGTTTATTGCAGTGGGAGCGTTACGGCAACAAAGGGAGGACACATCTGAAACGTCTTTGTCTTGCGAGCGTTGAGCATTATTGGCCTGTTATTTTTAACCCAATGTATTATCATCTAGTAATGGTAAGATAATCATTCATGGATGCACTGGCTGGTATTGGAACTGAAAAAGAGAGCGTGGTGGGTGTGTACAGTTTGTTTGCACTGTATTCAGTTGTTTTACTGACACACCACACACACACATAACACATTTTCATCGCCCACCGTTTACAATGAAGTCACACATGGGGATTTCCTTTGCTCTGTTCTCACTTTGCATTCTGCGTGCAATGCTCACTTGCGGACATGAAGGTTTAGAGAAAAATGCTTGCACTGAATTGTCAACATTCTTGTCCCTCAAACTTCAGTGGCATCTGACTAGGCACTATGAAACCGCTCTTTTTCTCTGATGTGCTCTGAAACATATGCCATTTAATGAAATTTAATTGGAATTGGTGTCTGATCTCATCCTGTTTCTTCTTGAAGGATTTTAATCTACAAAGACTTTCATGTTTAAGCTAATAAGAAAGGTTAATTTCTCTGCTTTTGAAGGTATAAAAACTAATTAGAAGATAAATGGTCAATTTTAAAAGCAAACAGATGGCTCAGTGAGTTGTTTCTCAAAGCAGTTGTTACACCAGTCTAAGTGTGTGTGTGTGTGTGTGTGTGTGTGTGTGTGTGTGTGTGTGATTGCCATCTACAGGTGAAGCTGGTGAAGTACATCAGTAAACAGTTGGAGTGGAAGAAGAGCGTTCCAGAGAGTGACAGACCGCTGGCGCTGGACTCTTACCCACAGCTCACAAATTGGCTCTGCACCATCAACCTCCGGGCAGAGCTCATAGAGGTACCAGTATTTGTGTTTGCGCTGAATGTATTTTGTTTCTTAGTTCCTTTATTTCGTATTTCATTGCTTTGTGAATTTTGGGTATTAGATTTTTGTTTTGTTCAGTGTTTGATTTGATTTTGTTAATTTCCTTTCACTTTGTGTTATTTTCATGTATATGGTTTTGTTTTGTGTTTTGTTTTATTCCTTTTAAGGGAATTATTTTACATATATACATGACAGCATTTTGTTCACGCATTAAAAATCTAGATAAATAAAAATACATACACTACCAAGTTTTTAATGTTTTTAAAAACATCTCTTCTGCTCACCAAGGCTGCATTTATTTGATCCAATATACAGCAAAAGCAGTAATATTGTGAATTATTTTTATTATTTAAAATAGTTGCTTTCTATTTGATTATATTTTAAAATGTAATTTATTCCTGTGATCAAAACTAAATTTTCAACATCATTACGCCAGTCTTCAGTGTCACATGGTCCTTCAGAAATCATTCTAATATGCTGATTTGGATTTTAAAAAACATTTATTATTATTATTAATATTTAAAACAGTTGAGTACGTTGTTCCAGTATTTTTTGATGAATAGAAAGATTCAAAGGTCAAAATTTATCTGAAATAAAAAACTTTATAACATTATACACTACACCATTCAAAAGCTTTCAAAAGAAATTCTAGAAATTAATACAATTATTTAGCAAGGATTCTTTGAATTGATCAAAAGTGATGATAGGGACATTTATAATGTTACAAAAGGTTTCTATTTCAGATAAATGCTGTTCTTCTGAACCTTCTATTCATCAGAGAAACCTGAACAAAAATCTGCTTAGCTGTTTTCAACATAATAATAATAAAAATGCTTTTTTTAAACAGCAAATCAGAATATTATAATGTTTTCTGAAGGATCATGTGACTGGAGTAAAGATGCTAAAAATTCAGCTTTGAAATCACAGAAATAAGTTACATTTTAAAATATATTCAAATAGAAACCAGTTATTTTAAATAGTAAAAATCTTTCAATTTTTTACTGCTTTTGCTGTACTTGGGATCAAATAAATGCAGACTTGGTGAGCAGACGAGCCTTCTTTTAAAAAACATTAAAAATCTTATTGTTCAAAAATGTTTAACTGGTAGTGTACATACATAAATTAAATTTACATTTGAAATATTATATTAGGTTTTACCTTATTATTTTTATTATCTGCTAACCATTTTATTAAACTTGGCCTCTTGTACCTAATATTAAACACACAATTTAAAGGGACAGTTCACTCAAAAATAAAAATTCTGTTATTAATTACTCACCCTCATGTTGTTCCAAACCCGTAAGACCTTAAGATATTTCTGATGAATCCAAGAGCTTTCTGACCCCACATAGACAGCAATGCAACTGACACGTTCAAGACCAAAAAAGGTAGTGAGGACATTGTTGAAATAGTCCATGTGACATCAGTGGTTCAACTTTAATTTTATAAAGCTACGAGAATAGTAAAAATGAATCAAATTAAGGTTAAACCACTGATGACTATTTTAACGATGTCCTTACTACGTTTTTGGGCCTTGAACGTTTCAGTTTCGTTGCTGTCTATGCAGGGTCAGAAAGCTCTCGGAGTTTATCAAAAATATCTTAATTTGTGTTCCGAAGATGAACAAAGGTCATAAGGGTGAGTAATTAATGACAGAATTTTCATTTTTGGCTGAACTATCCCTTTAAACTGTAGCTTCTTCTTCTGTTTAAAAATGTAATATTGTCTGAGGGTTTGGACTGGAGCGGGAAGATGTTTTGCTTTCTTGCTGCTAAGAGTCTCTGTGGCGTTTCAGTCCTCTGTGGATTCACACACCTGATCCCACTCCAAAGCTCAGAATGTGCAGCGTCAGCCGCTGTGTCAAAAACTCTCCCGTCAGTCTATTTTTAGACTCTGAAAGGGGTCTCTCTTTCTCTCTGTCTTTTTCTCTCTGCCCACCAACCCATAGTGTCGTATACACACAGCTGACCAGAACAGCACCACATTCATCACTGCCTGGCAAATGCAGACTTGTTTGTCCTCATTAGGCACGGAAACAGACAACACAGGGAAATAAACAACACATGCAGGACTGAGGAACAAAACTTTAAAAATAGAAACAATTTATTCCAGTGGGGACAGGAGGGGTCACTTTGCGGCATGCCTCTGATTAGCTGACTGCTTCACTTCGGTCACTGCGGTAGGACAGCATGTTTTTTGTGTGCTTTTTATTATGTCTCCTCCAGTTTTCCTCTCTCTTCAATGTCCCAGAACACTTGACTTGTCGTATATTCGCAACAGGCCATTTCTGTCTGTCTGCGTCAGCCTGTGGCCAGGTTTTGCTTTAGGACCCAGATTTTACATCTGACGTAAGTGATGATCAAATACAGCACCAAAAAAGTAAACAAAAAGCTAATTAAATGGTGTTAATATTATGCATTTGTATGTATTTTAAGTGTATTTAACTGATTAACCTAAATATGCATTTTTATTTTTTATTTTATTTTTATAAAATATGTTTTGTTGGAGTACTAAAGCACTGAAATTGCTAGAATTGGAAATTAATATAAAAAAACTACAACTGAACTAATTAAAGTACTGGAATTAAACTAGAATTCAAATGAAAACTGAAAATACAACATAACTAGATATCAAACAAGTAGCATCTGTAAAATGATGATACTATCCATTATTTTGAATTAACTTCACACTACTTTTTTAGCCAACTAGTTCTGAAAGAGTACTTAGGCTGTATTTCTTTACTACTTTGGTTTGAAAAATGATGTACACCAGCAACTTTAAGACTTTTTTTTTTTTTTTTTTTGTCTGGCATCATCATCATCTATTTGTAACCATATGATCATATACTTATCTTCAGATTATTATTAACTACAGCTATTTTCTTAACTGTAATAAAGCTGAAATAAATATAAAACATAAATATTAGTTAAAAAATGCAATATACTAAATAAATAAGTTTTAATAGTTTTAATAGAATTAGTTTAAGTTTTAAAATAATTAGTTTAAGTTTTAATATAATTGGTTTTTAAAGTTTTGAAGATTTTATTTAACTTTATTAAGTTAGAAAACATTGTCAAATATTTTTTTTCCTCTTATTTTATTTTAATTTTGGGGAAAATGATTGAAATTGCAGGAGAAAAACACCTTTTCTCATAAAAAAAAACGTTTTTGGAAATGAAAGCTGAAAATGTGTCTGAAAATCACTGGCTTTCTGGTTAAGTTGCAATTCTTTTAATTAATTTATTTATTAATAAATAACAAAAATACACAAATGTCACATTAAAGTTGTTAAAAAGTATATTTTACAATGTTTGTTTTAAGATATTTATTTTTTTTTTTTTGTCTGGCATCATCATCATCTATTTGTAACCATATGATCTTATAATTATTATCATCAGATTATTATTAACTAAAGCTAAAATGATTATTTTCTTAACTGTAATAAAGCTGAAATAAATATAAAACCACATAAGTTTTAATAGATTAATTAGTGTCAACACTTTTTTTTTTTTATTTTATTTTATTTTATTTTATTTTATTTTATTTTATTTTATTTTATTTTATTTTATTTTATTTTATTTTATTTTATTATTTCTGGGAAAAGTGGTTTAAATTACCAGAGAAAAACACCTTTTCTCATCAAAAACAAAAATTGTTTTTGAAAATGAAAACTGAAAATGCGGGTGATCACTGGCTTTCTGGTTTAGTTGCAATTTTTTAATGAATTTATTTATTAATAAATGACAGAAATGCACAATTGTCACATAAAAGTTGTTAAAAAGTGTCTTTTACAATTTTTATTCAGAACTCATTTTATTATTTATTTTATTTTATTTTATTTTATTTTATTATTTCTGGGAAAAATTGTTGAAATTGCCAGAGAAAAACACCTTTTCTCATCAAAAACAAAAATTGTTTTTGAAAATGAAAAGCTGAAAATGCGGGTGATCACTGGCTTTCTGGTTTAGTTGCAATTTTTTTAAATTAATTTATTTATTAATAAATGACAAAAATACACAATTGTCACATAAAAGTTGTTAAAAAGTGTCTTTTACAATTTTTCTTCAGGACTCATTTTATTTTATTTTATTTTTTATTTTTTATATAGCTTGAGACCCAGTTTTAAATCATGACCCACCTGCTTAACAATCCTTGCCCTAACTCAATAAGTTTGGTTTCTAACGTGTCACACCAGGCTACTGTAGTGTGATTCACAGGGCAGGAATGCATGCATGTGGCAGGACACACACGTGGGCAGCCGGCCCCTCTCTGAGAGGACAGCAGGGAATCCAATTTACCCCAGTGTTTTACAGTATAATGGGATAGTGCTTTCTCAGGAAAAGCGGAGGAATGCTATTTCTCCTGTGGGCAGACAAAATGGGACTGGGGCCAGTGTGGTTGTATTTGCATGATCAGTTTAGGGAAGCATGTATCATTGGAGATGTTTTACATATGTGGTTTCTGATGCATCTACAGAACTACCAGGAAACACATCTGCTGTCTTCTCAGTTATTGCTGCTGCTTTGTGTATATTTGTTTAGATTGCAGTTAAATGGAGAGCTATCTGGGGTGTTATCAAATTGTGACCGATATCCATATCGGTTACCAAAAAAAAAAAAAACATCTGTTGTCATACCCTTCATATCTGATTATGTTTAATCATTTTGATTTCAAGGCATTTAGGTCACACCTAACTGTCTGAACGTCATTGCATTACGTAACAAGATCAAACGCAAGTAGCAACTGTAAGCTATTGATGCTATCACTTGTTTTAGAATTACCTGCACTCTACTTTTTAACCAACTTCAGTCTACTTTTTTTAGTGTTTGTATGAAGTCAGTTTTGCTTGAAAGAGTGCTTATACTATATTTATTTACTACTTTGGGCTGAAAAATCTTTTCTTCTTTCTTTCCTTTTCTGTCTTTCTTTCTTTCTTTCTTTCTTTCTTTTTCTTTTTCTTTCTTTCTTTCTTTCTTTCTTTCTTCCTGTCTTTCATTCTTTCTTTTCTTTCTGTCTTTCTTTTTCTTTCATTCTTTCTGTCTTTCTTTCTTGCTGTCCTTTCTTTCTTTCTTTCTTTCTTTCTTTCTTACTTTCTTGCTGTCTTTCTTTCATTCTTTCTTTCTGTTGTTCTTTCTTTCTGTCTTTCATTTTCTTTAGTTCTTTAGTTCTTTCTGTCTTTCGTTCTGTCTTTCTTTCTGTCTTTCTTTCTTTCTGTCTTTCGTTCTTTCTTTGTTCTTTCTTTTTCGTTCTTTCTTTCTGTCGTTCTTTCTTTTTTCCTCTTTCTTTTTCTTTCGTTTTCTTTCTGTCTTTCTTTCTTTCTTTCTTTCTTTCTTCCTGTCTTTCTTTCGTTCTTTCTTTCGTTCTTTTTTTGTTCTTTCTTTCTGTCGTTCTTTTTCTTTCCGTCTTTCTTTCTTTCATTCTTTCTTTCTGTCTTTCTTTCTTTCTGTCTTTCGTTCTTTCTTTCTGTCTTTTTTTCTTTCTTCCTGTCTTTCTTTCGTTCTTTTTTTTGTTCTTTCTTTCTGTCGTTCTTTCTTTCTTTCCGTTTTTCTTTCTTTCCGTTTTTCTTTCTTCCTGTCTTTCTTTCTTTCTTCCTGTCTTTCGTCTTTCTTTCTTCCTGTCTTTCTTCCTGTCTTTCTTTCGTTCTTTCTTTCGTTCTTTCTTTCTGTTGTTCTTTCTTTCTTTCCGTCTTTCTTTCTTTCTTCCTGTCTTTCTTTCGTTCTTTCTTTCTGTCGTTCTTTCTTTCTTTCTGTCTTTCTTTCTTCCTGTCTTTCTTTCGTTCTTTCTTTCTGTCTTTTTCTTTCTTTTTCTTTCTTTCTTTGTCTTTTTTTCTTTCTTTCTGTCTTTCTTTCTTTCTTTCTTTCTTTCTTTCTTTCTTTTTTCTTTCTTTCTGTCTTTCTTTCTTTCTTTCTTTCTTTCTTTCTTTCTTTCTTTCTTTCTTTCATTCTTTCTTTCGTTTTCTTTCTTTCTTTCTTTCTTTCTTTGTCTTTCTTTCTGTTCTTTCTTTCTTTCTTTCTTTCTTTCTTTCTTTCTTTCTTTCTTTCTTTCTTTCTTTCTTTCTTTCTGTCTTTCTTTCTTTCGTTCGTTCTTTCTTTCTGTCTTTCTTTCTTTCTTAAATGACAAAAATGCATGTTTGTCACGAAATTTGTAAATAAGTGTCTATCACGTTTTTTCTTCAGGACTATAAATGACAAAAAATATACGTTTGTCACAAAAGATGTTTAAAAAGTATCTTTCACAATTTTTCTTCAGGGCTGTTTTATTTTATTTTATTTTTTCTGGGAAAAATGGTTGAAATCGTGAAAGTGCCAGAACATCTTTTCTCATCATAATCAAAATGTTGAAGCTGAAAATGCATGATGATCACTGGCTTTTTAGGCTTAGTTGGAATATTTATTTATTTTATTTATTTATTTATTTATTTAATTACAAAAATGCACATTTGTCACGAAAGTTGTTAAAAAAGTTAGTAATTATTTAATTACTAAATGAAAAAAAATAAAATGACTACAATTGGAAATAAATAAAAACTAAAACTGAACTCAAAATAATAGTAAAATAAAAATAAATTAAAACTGAAAATGAAAACTTAAAATATATAATAAAAGAAGCAGAAAATGCATGATGATCACTGGCTTTTTAAGCTTAGTTGCAGTATTTATTTATTTATTTATTTATTAAATTACAAAAATGCACATTTGTCACGAAAGTTGTTAAAAAGCGTCTGTCACAATTTTTCTTCAGGACTATTGAATTAATTTTTATTTAGTTTAATTTCATTTTATTTTAGTTTATTTCATTTTATTTTAATTAAGTTGTGCCACTGTGGCTAAAAATAACCCTTTTTTCCTGTCAAAAAAAGTAAAAACTGAAAATGTATGGTGTTTAGGTGCAAAGTTTTTTTATTTAATTACTAAATGAAAAAAAAATGACTGACTAGAATTGGAAAGAAATAAAAACTAAAACTGAACACAAAATAATAGTAAAATAAAGTAAAACTGACAATGAAAACTTTAAATATATAATAAAAGTTCATTCAAAATGTAAATAAAAACTATGATAATATAATACTAAAAAAAAACTGATCCGTCATATGCATGCTGTATCTGTTGAAATCTGTGAGAGTCAGTAAGTTTAAACCGTTTAAACCGACGTCACAAGTTGACGTGTTTACACTTTAATAATTTTGTATGTTGTGACTCATTACTTGATGTTCCCAGCTGCCACAGTGATGGGGTTTCCCATTGCTCAATAAGAGTGAGGGAGTGGAGCAACAAGCATGACCCACCAGTCAAATGTGTGTTTTTTTTTTTTTTTTTTTTTAGTTTCTTCCTGTTGTTGTATTTTGTAGCACTTAGTGAATATAATGCTTCATTTAAATCAACCGGAGTTTGGAGCGTTTAAGTTGAGGCAGTCCACAACATGCCAACGTGTGTTACTGAGTAAGTCTAAAGGGCAGAGGCAGGAGTGGTTGTCTGAGTCATATTTTTTTGTGGGTCACATCCTGTGGATCTACTACAGGTTTTCCTTAAGGCAGAGATTAAAAGAAAGAGATGTGTCTGTGACAAATGCAATCTCACCCAAACCTCTGTTTCCTGTGCTGTACCCCCTCTCTCGCTCTCCTTTGTTCCTCTGATATGGCCTCTCTTTCTGCCCAGGATGAGCACTCATGCACAAAATGTATGGTGACAGGTCAAAGAAGGACTTAGGCCAGCCTAACCCTCATTAATCTCTGTTTCTCACAGTCAAAAGACATCCTGCTCAGTTAATAGCATCATAAATGAGTCTTTTTGTAGAACAGTGGAATTTGTGTGGCATCAGTGACGTCCGCTCAGTTAGCGGTTGTAGATATGACAATGAAGATGTGCAAAATTGCATATTTTTAAAGTTTAGTAATTAGTGGGATGCCAGAAAGACTAGTCGGGTAATTTGTCATAGCGAAACGCTGTATAATAAAGTTGGTTTCAAGTTCAACTGACTATCAGAAGCATTTCTTCCCTTTACACAACAACAACACATTGAATCTGAATGCAGGGTCTTGAGTCTTTGATCTGTTTAAGTGCAAAACTAAAAAAAAAAAAAACGTTTATCAAACTAGTTTTGACGTTTTTGTATTTTATTTTATTTTATTAAAATAGAAACACAGACTAGTTTTTTATTTTATTGATTTTATTTTGATTTTAAAATAAAAGTTTTTAAACAAAACTAGTTTTGAAGATTTTTTTTTAAAATATTTTTTTATTTTATTGTTTTTTACTTTATTTGATCCTATTTTATTTTGTTCATTTTACTTGTGGCTGAAATAACAACAAAAAAAATATTGTCAAAAAAAAAGTATGGTTTATGTGTAAGTTTATTTACTAAATGGAAAAAAAAGTTTATTTAATTATCAAAATTGTCAAAAGTTGTTCAAAATTATCTTTTTAACTTTTTATTCAGGACTTTTATTTTTTATTTTATTTTATTTTATTTTATTTTTTTTATTTTATTTTATTTTATTTTATTTAATGGGAGAAATTAGCCTTTTTTGTGCCATTGTGGCTGAAATAAAAAAAAAACATGTCAAAACTGAAAAAGTATGATGTTTAGGTGCAAATTTATTTACTTAATAAATGAAAAAATAAATAAATATATTTATTTTTTTTTATCTATCAAAATTGTCACTTAAAAGTTGTTAAAAAGTGTCTTAAACTTTTTATTCAGGACAATTATTTTATTTTATTTTATTTCTGGGAGAAATTGACCTTTTTTGTGCCATTGTGGCTGGAATAAATAAACAACAAAAAAAAACAATGTCAAAACTGAAAAAGTATGGTGTTTAGGTGCAAGTTTTACTTACTAAACTTTTATTATGTATTTATTTATGTATGTATTTATTTATAAAAATTACCACATAAAAGTGGTTAAAAAAAAGTGTCTTTTACAGTTTTTATTCAGGATTATTTTATTTTATTTTATTTTATTTTATTATTTCTCTGAGAAATTGGCCTTTTGATAGTTAAGCTATTGTAGCTGAAATATAAAAAAAAAATGGTATGGTGTTTAGATGCAAGTTTATTTATTTACTAAGTGGAAAAAAAAACCTTTATTTTTATTTATTTATTTATCAAATTATTTTCTTTTCTTTTATTCTATTTATGGGAGAAACTGGCAAGATGTTGTACCATTGTAGCTGAAATAACCAAAAAATAAAAGTCTGGTGTTTATTTATTTACTTGCTAAGTGGAAAAAATATATACTAATTTGTCATATTCATGCCTTTGGTTGTATATAAAAAGTTGCACGCTGCCTCTGAGTCGACAAGCAGAGCATCGTGACCCATCCTTACTTAAGAGAAGGGATGTTAAATTGCACACAGGAAACCGAAAGCCTCTATTGGTGACCATGTGTTTTTAGGAGGAGTGTCCATCGCTGTGGAGAGACTTCCCAGGCATGTTCACAGGAAGGAAAGAGGGATAGAGGGGAGGGACAGTGGGGAAAGGGAGGAGGGACGGGACGAGTAGGAGGGGAAGTTTGGGTTGGAAGGGAGCAGCTCTCACAGCGTGACTGACTTGAGACTTTGAGGAGAGACTTTGGGTTTGTTGTTTCTGGGATATGAGATTTAGTAAAGGACAACTTCAGTAAAGAATCTCTCATGGTATAGTAAACTTGACTGCTTCGTGTTGTAGAGACTGCTTCATTTTAAGACTTTGTCAACTGTGTGCTTGTTTTTGATGTTTGTCGGTTTCCTGCCTGCATGCAAGCCTCTGTGGTCATAGAAAGTCTGCAAACGGAATTACCAACGGCAGATATTTACTACCGCTGCGTTTGGCTCGTGTCGACAGGCTTGCAGACTTGTGAGGAAATTCCTCGTTTGCCATTTGTTTGAGATGCTTATCAAGTTAAAATTCCACTGAAGAGCTTTGTTGAGGGCGGCTTGGTGATTTTTATCTATTTGTTTCATTTGGAAGCACCCGTTGTCACACTTTTTCTGTTTCGTTTTACTTTCGTGTGAAGCTTTACTAACAGACAAGCGTCAGCCGTCACTGGTTACGACTTATCTTGAATTGTTTGTTAAAGGAGCTCACCTGGGTGATTTTTATTGTGGGTGGGAGTTTGCGTATGTTTGTTTGGATGGACACTAGCGTAACGCTGCGTCTTGCTTTTATGTTCAGAGCATCGCTCCCTGAGTTACGTCAGCTCATAAACTCAGGTAGAAGGCATGTTCAGACACCACCTTGGTATCGGTATGTGTCATTTCACCTGCTCTCTGCCCCAGCTTGTCTGTTTTAACACAGTAATTCGCGTACTTATTAACTTGGACATACACGTCGTATAGAGTAACCTAGAGGTGTGTTTTACACCTTCATTATGCGTTATGTTGTGTTTTCTGAATGACAGAAGAGAGAACAAACACTAAGATTTATTCCGTTGTAGGCTAAATGTGGATGATGTTGTCTAGTATTTGTTGAGAAGAGATCTGTGCTTTTAATTCTGATCTCTGGCTCTTATTCAAAAAGGAAGTCTCTGTGAGGATGCAGGGAGATTTCCATTCCCCTGAGTGTCATGCATGTCATTTAGAAGGCCGTTTAACTTGTTTATGATGTGCTGTATCACACACACCCACCTCATACAAACACAATTATGTGTGTAAATGGGGATATACCTTTTTTACTTTTACTTTCAAATATCTATAAAATATATCTCTGTGTTTATTTTTAATTTGTTTTTAGTTGATTTTTAAACAGACTCACCCCAACTCCACAGAATTTAGAAAACATATATATATATATATATATATATATATATATATATGAATGTATTTAGAAAATATATATATATTAAAATATATATAATTGTAAAAAATTTTGTTGATTTAACACGCAATGACTGAAATATATTTTAATACATAATTTTATATATATATATATATATATATATATAATGCATGTTTTATTATTTGCATGTTTTATTATTTATTTCTTTTTTTCCTGAAGAAAGACAAACATAAATAATAATGAAAGCCAAAATATTAAATGTCATGAATGTATATTTATGAAGTAATGCAGTAATTTGTTGAGGGGGGTCAGAATGACAATTTTCTGAGATTTGCAACCAAATTACTGGAGGCAGAAATGGCTTTAGAAAGACGGCAGCATCATTATATTATTTTTAGAGATATCTTATACTGAAAAGGTTTTTTGTTTAGATTTTAGGGTCTTTTTAGTTTTTAATTAGTTTAAGTTTACTTTCATATTAGTTTCAGTTTTAGTGATATTTAAGTACTTTTGCCATTTTTATTAGGATTTTTTTATTTTTCTGTTTAGCTTTTGTATTACTGAAATTTTGTTTTATTTTTAGTTTTTAATTAAAGTTTATTTTTGTAGTAGTTTCAGTTTTGGTGATTTTGTTAAATGCTTTTGCCATTTTATTAGTTTATATATATATATATATATATAATTACGTTAGCTTTAATTTTTCATTACTGAATTTATTTGGGGTTTTTTTGGGTGATTTTTTTTTTTTTTTTTTTTTTTTTTTATTTTTTTTTTTAAGTGCTTATGCCATTTTTATTCGTTTTTTTTCTATTTAGCTTAAATTTTGTATTACTGAAAAGGTTTTTTGTTTAGATTTTAGTTTTTAATTAGTTTTAGTTTATTTTCATATCAGTTTCAGTTTAAGCCATTTTGCCATTTTTAGTAGGATATTTTTATTTTTCTGTTTAGCTTTAAGTTTTAATTACAATTTTTTTTTTTTTTAATTTTTAGCTTTTAATCAAAGTTTATTTTAATATTAGCTTCAATTTTAGTGATTTTAAGTGCTTTTGCCATTTTTATTAGGGTTTTTTTTTCTGTTTAGCCTTAATTTAAACTTATTTAGTTCAGTTTTTTAAAATAATTTTTATTTCAGCTTTACTAAAAATGTTTTTTTCTTAGTTTTTAATTAGTTTTAGTTAACAACACTGATATACTATATATCAACCTTTAGCTCTGGTTCTATAATTTGATTGATGATATTGATGGTGAATGGTGTGAAGTGAAAGTGTGTGATTTTATGCATGTAATAAACAGAGCTGAAGATAAAAATTTGTTTGGAATTTCAGAGTTTTCTCTCAATCCAGCGTCACTCCTGGATTTGGGAAATGGGAAACCTTCCACAACATTTAATTATCAGCTTTGTCCTTGAAGTGTAGCTTCTATAGATGTGTGTGAAACACACACACACACATACACACACACCCCTGCTATCAGAAAACACAGCAGTAGTTGCACAATTCTTTTGGACCAGACAAACAGACATTGCTTTTTGTTAATGTTTAGCAATGTTTGACTCCACCATCTGAAACCGCTTTGCATTGATGTCCGCCGTGTAATCAAAACCCTGTGTTGATGAATCTGATTCACCCTGTTTTCTTTGTCAATAGGCTTTATGTACTTCCCTTTAGACCAAAGTGCCTCCTGTGTCCTGTTATCTATTCATCTGCCATGGAGACTACACTGACCACAGCTACAACTGTTGCTGGGCAGCTTCTCAGTCATGCGTTTGAGTAGAACTGTGTGTGTGTTTTGGGTGAGAATTGAAATACAACAGGGAGACGCCAAAGAGCGCAGGAATGTTGTAGGGTGGAGGAATGGAATAGAGACGGGCGGACAGAGAAAGAGAACTGGTATCTGGACATTGGCTCAGTTTGGTGCCACGAGATGCCAGCAGTCTTAGTGGCGGCGAGGGGATTCTATGGGGCTTTATCACCTAATCTTTCTCTAATTAGTATATAGACTCCATTCTGTCTGTCTACAGCCACAGAAATCCCAGAGACTCTGGTCAAATACTGGCCATATAAGACAATACTGAGTCATGACGTAAATATCTATTGCTGTTGTACTGAGTATCAGTTTCAGATGTGTGATGTTGAATAATGTGCAATAACTGTGACATTAATTCATGTTTTCTTCCGTCTTCCAGGCAGTCCCTGTGAAGCTGTCTCTGGATGCTCTGCTGCAGATGTCCAGTGCGCAGGTGGAAGACACCATGAAAAGGCTGGGCTCTAGCAGTGAGGAGTGTTCCCGCATCACCGCTGCCCTCTCCTGTCTCAAGAGCGCTACTGACACAGGTCACTGCTGACTCCTTCCTCCTTACACTTTTCAAGCACACTAATGCTGCGTCTTAATTTGCCTACTTATACTATGCCCTTAAAGTACGTATTCTTTTGGTGAAGAAAAAGAACACACCTTTGAGAGTGTGGCAGAATAGTAGGCAAGCTTTGGGACATACAATTGTACCTTTAACAGACCGCTCTGTCACCTTGTTACTGTAAACTGGCCTGCCAAACTTTTGGCATACTCTTTTCAACATAGTATCCTTTGGAACACACTTACTCTAATCTCACATACTATTTAGGATAGATAGTGTAAACATTGGGACAGAGGAGAGTAGAGACTTCCTAGATTTTAGCTGTTGGCCATTTTTGTATTTTAGCATATAGACTATGAAGTAAGTTATGTAAATGAGAATTAGCAAAATAAAAAAAGGATGCATTTTATAATGACTTTTATTATTTTACAGAATATTTATTTTTCAAATAAATACTGTTATTTTGGATTTTCTATTCAGAAAATCCTGAAAAAAAAACAATGTTTTAAACAAAATTGTCATTTAAAAAACAAAAATGTTTCTTGACCACCAAATCAGCATATTAAAGTGATTTCTGAAGGATCATGTGACACTGAAGACTGAAGTAATGCTGAAAATGCAACTTTGCTATTACAGGAATAAATTACATTTTAATATGTATTAAAAACATGATGATGAGGTACTCATGAATTGATATTTGACAAAACCAGATATAGTGGCATACTGGTTTTCCAGACCATCGTGGCATCTAGATTTTAAATTGTTATTGCAAAAGTTTAATTTTAATTGCGTTTTTGAACAACAGTTGTTATTGTCAACTGAAATGTTAAAATACTTTTCATTAATTCAGGTTCATATAATAAAACATAAAAAAAAATTTTTTTTTATTTGAACTCACTGAAATAAAATAAGTTGAAGTACCAAAAATATTAAAACTAAAACTGAAATAAAAATAAATTAAAACTAAATAGAAATGTTAAATTTATATATATATTGTGAAATGTTATTATAATATAAAATAATGGTTTCTTTTTTAATATACTTTAAAATGTATTTTTTCCTGTGGTGCAAAGCTGAATTTTCATAATTTTTCCACTCTCTTAAGACTTGAGTACTGATTCTTAAAATGTTTGTTTGATCACAGGAATAAATTAGATTTTAATGTATATTAAAATAAGAGGAAAAAAAGATTTTACATCATAATATATCACAATATTGCATTTTTGCCTGCATTTCTTGGTCAAATAAATGCAGCCTTGATGAGCATAAAAAACATCTTCAAAAAACATTAATAAAAATCATACTGATCCCAAACTTTTGAATGGCAGTGTATATATGTGTATATATAAAATATTAGATATATAAAATTGTATAATAACACAAAAAAAAACACTGGTGAGCAATCATTTTAGTTAAGGTTTGGAGCCCTGTATTGTTCATCCACCTTTTTCTGAATTATCTCTGTCATTCTGTTTTAGGTGGAGCACTTAAGAAAGAGGGCATCCCGTGGATAGCAGAACCCACTCACCGTGACAGTACCTCTGCTGACCCGCTGTCTTGTTCTATGCGTGCACATCAGTTATATAGTCCCAGCCCAACCGGCTGGCCCCCTCCTTCTGCTTTGCCTGCCCCTCGTTCCTGTGTCTCCGTTTCTGCCCTACCCTCAACGGACTTCCCTACGATTGTCCACCCTCACTGTGATGGGCTGACGGACCCTTTTTCATCCTCCCCGCAGCTGAACCGCTGCACCTCCGGGCTGCTGTCAACCCCTCCAGCCACACCGCCACAGAGACGGTATGGCAAGCTGAAGCACCCACGAACTCCACCACCTCCATCCCGTAAGCTGCTAAACCTCCTGCCCAACATCACCCTCACACGCAGCAAGAGCCAGAGCCAACTGGCCAACCGGATCGATGAGCCCACACCCAACAAGTAAGTTCAGCAGTGAATAATATTTTATTTATGGACGTATTACTCTATGGCATGATGATCTCTTTATTTTGACAGCTGAATGATGTCAAGTATGACTGTATTGATTTATGTGAGTCTGCTGTTGGGCTTTATTATGGCTTTAAAAGTGACTGTGTAGATTGGAGCAACTTTAACATTTTACCACTGCAAATATTTGACTTCAAAATAGATATGCATTTCAGGAACTGCTGAAGGAAGTTCTGTGTAAATGAAATGCCATATCAGACCTGTTTTTATGTAACAGAAAGTCACTCGGTGGTTATGAATGCATGCAAAGAAAATATAATGACTATATATACTGTTCAAAAGTTTAATTTCTGTAAAAAAAAAAAAAATAGTTTTGTTTTTTTCTTTGGAAAAAAAGTCTTTTATGTATGGAAGCCGGTAACTGCGACTTTTTATCTCACAGTTCAGACTTTTTTTCTCTCACAATTGCTAGTTTACGTCTCACAGTTTTTTTTCTGACATTTCTTAATCAGATTTGCGTGATTAAAAACTCACAATTGCAAAATCTAAAGTGAGAATTCTTAGAATTACAAGTTTATATCTCACAATTCTGAGAAAAGAAGTCAGAATTGCGAGATATAAACTCGCATTTGCGAGAAAAAAAGTCCAAATTGCGAGTTTATAGTCTCGGAGTTCTTCAAACCATACATTTCTATCTCAGATTTCTGACTTTTTCTCGCAATTGCGAGTTTATATCACACAATTCTGAGAAAAAATATCAATTGTGAGTTTATATCTCACAATTCTGACTTTACAACTCACAATTGCCAGTCAATTTTGAGAAAAAAGTCAGAATTGTGAGTTTATATCATGCAATTCTGAGGAAAAAAAAACTGAATTGCGAGATACATTTACAAGAAAAAAAGTCAGACTTGCGAGTTTATGGTCTCACAATTCTTCAAACCCTTGATTTTTATCTCACAATTATGACTTTATTTCTCACAAATGCGAGTTTATATCATGCAGTTCTAAGGAAGAAAGTCTAAATTGCAAGTAAAAAACAGAATTGCATGATATGAACTTGCATTTGTGAGAAAAAAAGTCAGATTTGCAAGTTTGTAGTCTTAAAATTCTTCAAAGCATACGTTTTTATCTTGCAATTCTAATTTATTTCTCGGAATTGCAAGTTTATGTCATGCAGTTCAGAGAAAAAAAGAATTGTGAAAGTCACAATCTTTTTTTATTTTTTGTTCAGAGCTGAAAACTGGCTTCCATACTTATGCTTAAGATATGTTTATGTTTTAAAATGTAGGATTGTTTTTAATGTTACTTTTTTGTTTGTTTGTTTGTTTGTTTATTATTTTAGTGGAAACTGTGATAGATTTCTATTCAGCATTCTTTGATTAATAGAAAGTTCATTTGAAAACAGAAATCATTGTAAATGCCCGTACTGTCATCAAGTGAATGCGTCCTTGCTAAATAGTAGTGATGGGAAGTTCGGATCATTTTACCGACTCGGTCCTTTGAGTCTCGTTCAGCAAAATGAACGAATCTTTTTCGAGTCATTTCGTTCATTTTGTTCATTTTAGAAAAATATAATTACAATGTTACGTTTTACTTCCCTAACACATCTACTGCTGACACAAACGTTGATCACACTACAAACAAGACAAAACTATAATGCTATAAGAAACAGAAAATATTAATTCATTGTTTACCTGGGTCTTTAGTCTATGATTCGCTCACCTCGCCTCTTATCTGACAAGTTTTCGGGTTTGAGTCGTTCGTTCATCACCTGACAGCCCAATTAGCTAACCAACGCAGTCTGAGCCGGAAAGAGAATTGATTAGTTCATCTCTCGAGTCCTCGGGTTTGAGTCGTTCGTTCATCACGTGACAGCCCCGTAATGTTAACCTATGCAGCCTGAGCCGGAAAGAGAATTGATTAGTTTATCTCTCGAGTCCTCGGGTTTGAGTCGTTCGTTCATCACGTGACAGCCCCATAAGGTGAACGAACGACTCTAAAACAGTTGAACTAATTCCTGTACAGAACCTAATAGGATGTTGCGCATGCGCGACTGAACGAATCACTCCCCGAGACGTCTCGTTCGTCCCGAGTCACATTAAAGATTCGTTCAAAATGAACGAATCGTTTAAGAACGACCCATCACTACTAAATAGCATTAACTTTAAAAAAAAAAAACAACGCTGACACTACACTTTTAAAATGTAGTGTTTATGCAAGAAAGAAAATTTGACCATTAGCCTGCATTATGCATTGATTTTTTTTTTTTTTTTTTTTTTCCCTTCCTGCTACAACCTAATGCTATAAACATGATGTCAGAGTCAGATTCTCAGAAACACTTACTGCATGATAAAGTCATGCAGTTATGCACTGAGGTGATGGGAATGGAATATATTCATCTGAAGGGTGTAGATAAAATCTTAAGCATAAACAATGCCTCTTCAAACCGTAAGATTAGTGTCAGAGTTAAAAACAACATACAGACTTGAAACTGAACATAAACACATGCTGACATTTCATTTTATTTGTGTTAAACTTGACTAAGAGTTTCCAGATTCTCATTACACAAAGTCACAATTTCATTGTTTGTGAGCCACCCTCATGTTGCTCCATACCTGTCTGACTTCGATTCATCAGTGCTGTTACAGTTACAATAAATGGCACCTGAGCTTTCGCGTTTTAAAAATGATCATCATAAATGGGGTTTATACGATTTGTGCAATTTATTCCAAGTCTTCTAAAGAATAAATAATGATAACATGTTGAATGAGCCGGATGCTGACTCTTTATAAATCCAAAGGATTTTAGTAATACATTGCACAACGTTTGCTTCACGTAACAGCATGTTCCATAACTCAGAAAAATTTGGAACGCTTTTGGGCCCTGCAGCATAAATAAAGAAATTCTTCTTAGACAAAATGTTCTACATATTCTTTTAGTTCACGCTGCTCACATGTGTACCATACTGTGTCGCCCTGCCCTGTGTTTGTGTGTTCAAACTGTGGGAGTGGACTGCTGTGACATCTGAGTTCACTGATGGCCCACTTCCAGGCAGGTTTTGGAAAGCAGTTCAGCACTCCCCGTCCTTCCGCCCCTTCACGTAGCCCCAATGTTTCCCGTTAGCACAAGGCCGAGGTCAGACCCCTTCTCAGACTCGCTGGCGTCCAGCCCTTGATCATTCCTGCTCCCCTGAGCCAATAAACGTCCGCAGGACTGGAGCTGCTCCTCATAATATGCGTGTGAACTGAAGTCCACCACAAAAACTCCCTGCCTGTGAAGCTGCAAGCCTGCTTTCACACCACATTTTTTAAATATTTGTGGTGGACAAGCTGCAGATGTGTGTTCATTTAAAGTACTATAGTAAGGTTTTTTTGCTGGGAGGTGTAGAATGAGTTATTATGAGCAGCTTTCTGGAAATTATAATTGGTTGCATTGTCGTAATTTCAGTGGAAGGTTGCAGGCGATAAGTTTTAATGGTTTTAAGTTAAATTATGTATGTTTTTTGTTTTAAGCAAGTTGATTTTAAATGGCTCGAAAGTGTAAAAATGATTGTTTTAGGTTAAAATGTTCCATTCTCTGTAATGTAGTATTTCAAGTACTATGTGACACTTGACCACAAAACCAGTCGTAGGTTGCACGGGTATATTTGTAGCAATAGCCAACAATACTTTGCATGGGTCAGAATGATCAATTTTTCTTTTACGCCAAAAATCATTAGGATATGAAGTAAAGATCATGTTCCATGAAAATATTTTGTAAATTTCCTACCGTAAGTATATTAAAACTTAATTTTTGATTAGTAATATGCATTGCTAAGAACTTCATTCGGACAACTTTAAACACCCTCACATTCCAGATATTTAAGTAGTTGTATCTCAGCCATATATTGTCCTATCCTAACAAACAATAAATCATTGGAAAGCTTATTTATTCGGATGACGTGTAAATCTCAGTTTCATAAAATTGACCCTACCGACTGGTTTTGTGGTCCAGGGTCACACATAAGTTTGTGTTGAAGCTAAATGGCAAAATATTTTTAGTGCTGTCAGTCAATTTAAAAAAAAAAATGTTAACTAATTAATCGCACATATTTTTTCTGTAATTAATCGCAATTAATCGCAGGTAATCCCACGTAACGTTAAAGTTTTTAAATATGCTTTTATATTGCAATAATTTCTCATTTAATCTTCAATCTTGGAATTTTAACAATTGTTTAATTGTTATTATAAATTTTAACAATTTGTTATTATAATTATTTATTATTTTAATAGCCAACAATACTTTGTATGGGTCAAAATTATCGATTTTTCTTTTATTCTAAAAATCATTAGGATATTAGGGCTGCACGATTATGACAAAAATCATAACTATACCATTGTTTGAAGCACTGCATGCCACCTTTCTATATGTAGTTTCTTCTTTACATATAAAAAGTAAAAATGTAAAAATTACAACAATGAAAAAATAAGATAACCTGTAGGAAAAACACACCCACCCCCACATCTTTTTGTAATTGTGGCTTTGAACGATTACATAATTGTGGCATCTGTAATTGTAGTTGTAATTGCGATTAGAAATTCGATTAATTGTGCATCCCTAGTAAAGATCACGCTCCATGAAGATATTTTGTAAATTTCCTACCATAAATATATCAAGATTTCATTTTTGATTAGTAATATGCATTGCTAAGACCTTCATTTGGACAGCGTTAACGGTGATTTTTTTTTTTTTTTTATTTTTTTGCACCCTCAGATTCCAGATTTTCAATTAGTTGTATTGCAGATAAATATCCTATCCTAACAAGTCATACATCAATGGAAAGCTTATTTATTCGGCTTTCAGATTTTTTTATAAATCTCAATTAAAAAAAAAAAAAAATGGACTGTTGTGGCTGGTTTTGTGGTCTAGGATCACAATTATTTAATAATTTAATTAAAAAACACCAGCATCTTATTTAAGTTGAGTATAGCATGTCACACTGATGTCAGTATTTGATGTCAGCTACCAAGATACCAAATGTTGTCTTGTCCTTTTTTTCCCCACAGGAACAGGAAGAAAAACAAGCCGCTTCTGAACGTGCAGGTAAACGGTGGAGGAAACGGCTGGGAAGACTCACCCTCACGGTCACCACTGTTGTCTGCCCGTTCCCCATGCATCCTACCAAATACCCCCAGTCACCTGGGAGATTCTGCAGGTGTAAGAAGTAAGTGCTTTTTATTTATTCGCAATAAACATCAAATTTGTGTTTTCCAAAACTGAGTGAGCGCGCTACCAAGTTAATATTTTCGTTCATCATACTGTAGGTGCACTCTAGATGTAAAAGGCTAGAGTTAGATTTAAGCGTTATGTTTGTTTATGAAATATGTTGATTTGACTGAATGCAGCTTTACACATATTGTTCATATGTACAGCATTCCCAGAATCCACTGCAGTGAAAAATGCATCCAGTCAACTCTAAACTCAATTTTAATCCGTTTTGAGTCCAATGTTTTCTTTAATATCACGCAGATAATGTTGCATCCCATGGAAGCTCTCCACTAATCATGAGGAAGGATATTGGTCTGGATGTCACACACAGGTACTGACCATTGAACTTGTGGTTGTTTTCATTCTTACGTCTGTGTTTGTCTTTCGACTTCCAACATATCTGAAATTTATGTGCTTTCTGTGCCTCCTCAAAGGTTTTCCACCAAGTCCTGGTTGTCTCAGACGTGTCAGGTGTGCAAGAAGAACATGATGTTTGGTGTTAAATGCAAACATTGCAAGTAAGCAAAAACGGGAGTTATTATTTAGGAAAACCACATCTGATTTTATGGTATCTTCCTGCTAATGTGTGCTTCCATTTCTTTTAGGGTGAAGTGCCACAATAAATGTACCAAAGAGGCCCCAAAGTGCAGGATTTCATTTGCACCATGTAAGCTGCAAAATGTTTTGTTATATATATATTATATATTATTATATTATTATTATATTATTATATATATTGTTATATACTGTATATTCAGATAGCTTTGCAGATGATCTAAAGTTCTGTTTTGTTCTTTCAGTTCCAAACAAGATCAGAAGAACAGAGTCAGTACCGTCAGGTATCAATAATCAGGTGGAGCGACCGACGGAGTCTCAGCAGTACGGAACATTACCGAAGGCAATAAACAAAAAGGCATGTAGCAAAAAACCAAACAAACCAGGAAGTTGAGATTCACGACATACTAATTCCTTATTTAACTTCTTGACTCAAGAGTGGTGTTAAAAGTCTTTTAGTTTTTGTTAAAATACTATATTTATAATGATAAGAATTATTGCTGTTATTTTTTTAATAAATTAGAGAAAAAATATGTTGTAATGTTTTATTAATGCATTATTTTAGTTTTATTTTATTTTATAAAAATCTATATCATTCTGTTTATTGTTCTATCTATCTATCTATCTATCTATCTGTCATTCTGTCATTGTCATTCTATTGTTCTTTCTATCATTCATTCTGTCATCCGTGCTATTGTTCTGTTTATTGTTCATTCTATATCTATCTATCTATCTATCTGTCTATCCGTCTATCATTTTGTCTATCTATCTATCGTTTTGTATCATTCTTTCTATCTATTTATCGTTCTGTCATTCTGTCAGTCTATCTACCGTTCTGTCGTTCTATTATTCTGTCGTTGTATCTGTTCTTCTGTCTGTCGCTCTGTCTATCTGTCTGTCTATCTATCTATCTGTCATCTATCTATCATTCTGTCATTCTATTGTTCTCTATCGCTCTATCTATCATTTTGTATCGTTCTTTCTATCTATCGTTCTATTATTCTGTCAATCTGTCTATCGTTCTATCATTCCATTCTGTTTGTTCTATCTATCATTCTATAGTTCTATAGTTCATTCTATCTATCTATCGTCTATCTATCGTTCTGTCATTCTGTTGTTCTTTCTATCATTCATTCTATCATTCGTGCTATCGTTCTATTGTTCTGTTGTTCATTCTGTTATTTATCTATCTGTCGTTCTTTCGTTCTATAATTCTATCGTTCTGTCATTCTATCATCAGCATTCTATCTATTGTTCTGTAGTTCATTCTATCTATCGTTCTATCTATCATACTATTTATCGTTCTATTGATCATTCTATTGTTTTATTGTTCAATCTATATCTATCTATCTATCATTCTGTCATTCTATTGTTCTGTATCTATCTATCTATCCTTCTATCTATCGTTCTATCGTTCTATCATTATACCTATTCGTCCATCTATCTTTTTAACAAATCATTTTTTTTTTCTTTATATTTATTTTTATCTGTCTTGTTCTATCGTTCTATCTTTATATCATCCATTGTTCTATCTATCATTCTTTCTGTCATTCATGCTATCTATCTATCATTCTGTCTATCAGTCTATCACTCTATCTATCCTTCTATCTATCATTCTATCGTTCTATCGTTCTATCATTGTAACTATTCGTCCATCTATCTTTTTAACAAATCATTTCTTTTTTTCTTTATATTTATTTTTACAATTGAATCTAGTGATGCTAGTGACTACCCATAAGTGTTTCAAACATCCATCTTTACACATTACATGCTTGTTTTTGGAAAAAGATTTTTAAGATTTGTGTCCCTTCCTTCAGGACCACCCTCCATCACTGAGTCACCTGGACTCCAGTAGTAACCCCTCCTCCACCACCTCCTCCACCCCCTCCTCACCTGCCCCCTTCGGTCAGAGCAACCCCCCCAAGCGCCACCCCACCACCCAACCCCTCCCCTAAGGGTCACGTTGACAGTCGCTTTCACTTCCCAGGTTAGTCTCGTTTACACTGATCCCACGGGCTCTTATTTGCAACCTGAGTGTAAACCCATTTAGACTTCTCTCTTCTCTTTGAGTAGCACAGCATATTTTAAGCACTCCTTTCTTGTTTCCTATGCTCAGAAATAACCTCTTCAGTAAATGTATACTAACCTACTGACATCTGCTTAAGTAACTCTCGCTGATGCATAACAAATAGATTTGCATAACAAGCAAATTGTTTAACCGGGTCTTACTCTTTTCCTTGCGGACATTTGTCTACTTGTCCCACTCAAAAGCTGCCTGCTACTTTCAGCATAGACAACAGTTTGTCTTCCCTGGTGAGTTAACAATCCTCCACACCACAAAACTCTGTTATTTGCTCGGCAGGTGTGGTGTATGAGTTCCTTGTTGAGTTATCACTGACGTTTTCAGACAAGTCAACTATGCTTCCCAGTCTTGAGAGCTTCAGCTGTAGTGAACTCAGCAATTTGAGATGAAGTTGCTAGTACTGCATATACTGTAGTGTGTCACCTCCTTGTGGTCATCTATGGGAATTGCTTCTTTTTTTTTTGCAGTATTTTGCAAGTGTATATAACTGCAGATTGGAGATCTCCAAAATGGGGCGGGAACTCCAAAAGTGGGCAGAACCTCCAAAATGGGGCGAGGTCTCATCGCGCAAAGACTTTACCCATTGGCTCTGGCTTCAGCCTATTGTTATTGACTTACATTTCAAAACTAAACTTTATAAATTAAACATTGTAGTTGATCTCAAATAAAATACACTATGCTGTATAAATAAATATGAGAGCAGAGCCCCAAAGGTCATGTGGTTACTGATATAACAGTGGTTACTGATATAAATGGGAATCCCCCACGAGCTCTCCCGCGAGCCATCCCAGTGAAGCGCAGGGGAAAGGTTTTACTCTATTGCTTTGTTTCAGGCAACGGGGGTGTCCCGGTTCTTAAAATTCGCAGGGTAGGAGGGGGGTAGTGACGCTGGATGTAACTAAAAAGGTCCAATTTTCCAGTGAGGTCCGGATGGGGAGTTACAGAACGGCCAGACGATCTCATATCGCATAATCTTATTAACTGTATATCTGCCACGCTATTCAGCGCCAATCCCGCCATGCAGTCAATTTCACTGGTAAGGTTAGGAAATCAACACTGTGATTGACACAACCAATAAAATTTTTAAAAGCTGTGGGGTGCCCCCATTTGGAGATCTGCAGGCTGCAGTTACACCCTTCTCCTATTTTGTGCTTTCAGCTCTGTGTGCCTCTAGTTATGGAAGCCCTTTTCTGCCATTAAATAAAAAATAGAAAAAGGTTATTGCGACTTATTTCACAATTCTGACTTTTTTTTTTTATCAGAATTACGTGATACAAACTCGCAATTCTGAAAAATAAAGTCGCAATTGCATGATATTAACTCGCAATTGTGAGTTATAAAATCAGAATTCTGAGATATAAAGTTGCAATTCTGAGAAATAAAGTCAGAATTTTGTGACATAAAATTGCAATTGCAAGTGAAGTCAGAATTGTAACATAAACTCAGAATTCTGTGAACATATCAGTGTTTTTTTTTTTCCCCTCGAAACTGGACTTTATAACTCGTAATTGCGAGTTTGTATCTCACGATTCTTATAAAAAAAGAATTGCGAGATACAAACTCGCAGTTGCGAGAAAAAAATAAAAAATTATTTCTCGCAATTGTAAGTTTATATCCTGCAATTCTTTATATCTACTTATATCTCACAATTGTGCATTTATATCTCACAGTTCTGAAAAAAAAGTCAGAATTGCGAGTTTATATGACACAATTCTTAGAAAAAAGTCAGAGTTGCGAGATGTAAACTCGAAATTGCGAGGAAAAAAAGTCAATTGTGAGATAAAGTCGCAATTGCCTCTTTTTTTTTAAAATTCAGTGGTGGAAACGGAAATAGAGAACCTAAAAGACATATTATTCAGTTGTGTAGTTGTATTATATTAAAGGTGCACCAAGTTACTAGCATTTATATCACTATTAAAGGGATAGTTCACTCAAAAACAAAAATTCATTCATTAATTACTCACCCTCGTGTCATCTTTCATCTTCAGAACACAAATTAAGACATTTTTATATCAGGCAGCAGCTTTGAACAGCAACTACTTTCAACTTCAGAACTTTAAGTGGAGTAAAATTACTTGGCGCACCTTTAAATGGAATTGGAACGCATCAACATCAACATACTCAACAATGCCTTTTTTTCTCACAGACATATCCAGTTCCACACATTCAGATGGAGGTTACAACACTGGGTAAGACTGAATGTCTCGATTACTGTGTTTATTCAGTATTTCTGGAAATGTTTTGACCCCGGTCAATTGAAATACAAGTTCCATCAGTTTTGGTTCCTCATGGTACATTGTAATTACTCTGCATTTGCAGCTGTAGCAGAACAACTTGAGGTTATTGCCTCATCATGAATGACTCATTTGTGCTAAGCTCACATGGAACAAATGTGACGGCACTGACTTCTAGAGAATTTTCCCTACAAGTTTAAACCCATTGCATGCTTCAAAGATGCTCTAAAGGGATAGTTCACCCAAATACTTGCTATTATTTATTCAGCTTTTTGTTGATCCCAACATGTTTAATTTTCTTCCATGAAACACAAAAAAAGTCCTCAAGCATCAAAAATGACAAAAAGCGCTGTAAAAGTAGATTGAAGCCATTTGATACCTTTTGTGAGAAAAGGCCAAAACGGAACTAATTATATGCTGATTTGCGACATGTGCTTTATTTGTCACAAGGCTTTCAGAAAACCATAATGATGAGTTAATGATAGAATTTAGATTTTTGGGTAAACTATCTTTTTGTAAACGATTTAGATTATACTGTACATCATACATAGTTCTGATACTGTATTTAAATGTGATTAGTAAAAGACCACTGAGTTTAATAGGTCATCTTTTCCATGCAGAGAAACAGATCAGTCGGATGGTAACGTCAACCAGTTGTCAACAAGCCAAAGGGAAGCTGTGGTGAGTGCTGCAAGAAACATGTTTCAACCACAGAGCTATCAGGAATTGAAAGCATTTGTGGGCAAAATCTCCTGTTCGTCATGGTGTCACATGTTTTTTTCAGTCAGTGGTGTATGTGTAGTGACCCTGACCACTAAAAGACATACTAATGCTTTGTCTTGTACATTTTGAATTGTGTAAAATCAAAACCGATTTAGGATTATGTAAATGTGAGAACATTTTTAAAACCTTTGGCCCTGTAACGTGACTAATGTTGGTTATTATATTCTTCTCATCCAGGATGAGGAGCAACAAGAGGAAGATGGGCAAGATCAGGAAGGATCGGATGATGAAAGTGAAGGCGATGAAGTGGATGACCTGCCCAATTGCAGGGGTTACTGGAAGGACCACATAAGCCGGAAGGCCAGCCAGACCAGCGTTTACCTGCAGGAGTGGGATGTGCCTTTTGAGCAGCTGGAGCTTGGAGAGCTGATCGGTAAAGGCCGATGGGGGAAGGTGTGCAGGGGCCGCTGGCACGGAGAGGTGGCCGTTCGCTTGTTAGAGATTGACGGTAACAACCAGGAGCACTTGAAGCTGTTCAAGAAGGAAGTGATGAACTACCGGCAAACGCGACACGAGAACGTTGTGCTGTTTATGGGGGCCTGCATGAACCCGCCCCATCTGGCCATCATCACCAGGTTCAGCTCTTTCAATGTTGTTGTTTTTTTTTTCAAAGAAATACATTAATATTTTTATTCAGCAAGTGTGTGTTAAATTGATCAAATTTATTTATGTTACAAAAGATTTCTATTTCTATAAACAATGTTCTTTCTGTTAATCATCCTGAATAAAATGCATCACGGTTTCCACTTAAGAATTAAGCAGCACAGCTGATAACAATAAGAAATGTTTCTTGCACCAAATCAGCATATTAGTATGATTTCTGAAGATCATGTGACACTGAAGGAATGGCTGCTTTAAATTCCGCTTTCCCATCACAGAAAGTAATTGCATTGCATATTTTAAATTGTAATATTTTACAGTATTACTGTTTTTTTTTAATCATCAAATACAGTAATACACTACCAGTCAAAAGTTTTTGAACATAAGATTTTAATGTTTTTTAAAGAAGTCTCTTCTGCTCACCAGGCCTGTGTTTATTTGATCCAAAGTACAGCAAAAACAGTACAATTTTGAAATGTTTTACTATTTAAAATAACTGCTTTCTATTTGAAAATATTTAAAAATTTGATCGCAATTTATTTCTGTGATCAAAGCAAAATTTTCAGCATCATTACGCCAATCTTCAGTGTCACATGATCTTTCAGAAATCATTCTAATATGCTGATTTGCTGTTCACAATTTTTTTATTTATATTATCAATATTTAACACAGTTGAGTACATTTTTTTCAGGATTCTTTGATGCATAGAAAGATCCAAAGATCAGCAATTATCTGCAATAAAAAAGCTTTTGTAACATTATACACCATACACTTTTTTGCGGGAAAGAAATTATAGAAATTAATACTTTTATTTAGCAAGGATGCTTTAAATTGATCAAAAGTGATGATAAAGACATTTATAATGTTACAGTATTAACTGTGAGTAGTAGTGTGTATATTTTGAATGTGTAATATGAGATATTATATAAGAGCATTTGTGTTTTGATTGTAATATATTTATGTTGTCCTGCCACAGCTTTTGTAAAGGAAGGACGCTCTACTCGGTTGTCAGGGATTCTAAACTTGACATCAACAAGATACGACAAATTGCTCAGGAAATTGTAAAGGTATGAAGCATCACATGTATTACATGTTCTTGGCTTCCTTTTTGAATGATTCATCAGTGCATGTTGTTATCCAAAGAAATGTCTTCGTAGTCTTTTATTAAAATGTAATAACTGTAATAACAAAGGATTAGCTCACTTCCAGAATGAAAATTTCCTAATAATTTACTCACCCCCATGTCATCCAAGATCTTCATGTCTTTCTTTTTTCAGTCGAAAAGAAATTAAGGTTTTTGAGGAAAACTTTTTTTTTTTGGATTTTTTTCCATATAGTGGACTTCAGTGGGTTGAAGGTCCAAATTGCAGTTTCAATGCAGCTTCAAAAGGGCTCTACACAATCCCAGATGAGGAATAAGGGTCTTATCTAGTATGCAATAGCTCTGCGATGTATGTATGTTTCTGCACGCATTACTTATTCAAGTTAGAAAGGTCACACACGGTTAGTTCTTCGTCTGTGTATTCCAGTTCAAGAAGGTAGTCCAACATTGTTGTTTTACCTTTTTTGTAAAAGGCATTTGACTTTCTTTGCACATTTGCTTTGCAAACACTGGGTTGGTACTTCTATCTACGTCACGCATGACCTTTTCCAACATGACTGTAACTCGTGAAGTCAAGCTAGTGTAAGATAACCATTTGTGGTTAGAAAGTATATACATTTGTATATTTTTAGTAAATGACAGATCATATCACTAGATACGACCCTTATCCATCAGCTGGGATTGTGTAGAGCCTTTTGAAGCTGCATTGAAACTGCAATTTGGACCTTTAACCTGTTGGAGAAAAATCCTGAAATATTTTCCTCAAAAACCTTTCTTTTTGACTGAAGAAAGAAAGACATGAACATCTTGGATGACATGGAGGTGAATAAATTATCAGGAAGTAAACTAATCTTTTAACGGTTTTGTGTTTTTACCTTTTACAGGGAATGGGCTACCTCCATGCAAAGGGAATTGTGCACAAAGATTTAAAGTCCAAGAATGTTTTTTACGATTCAAACAAAGTGGTCATCACAGATTTTGGTCTGTTTGGGATGTCTGGAGTGGTCCAAGAGGACAGGTACAGTGCATGTCATTACTCCATTGTTATGATCAAATAAAAATGTCTTATACAGCATTATACAGCATGCTTTGTTAAAGGGATAGTTCACCCTCATGTCGTTCCAAACCCATAAGACCTTTGTTCATCTTTGAAACACAAATTAAGATATTTTTGATGAAATCCGTGCATAGACAGCAACGCGACTGACACGTTCAAGGCCCAGAAAGTTAGTAAGGGCATCCTTAAAGTAGTTCATGTGAATGTGCATCAAAGACTGATAGAGATAAGAAGAAATTGTTAAATGAAGTTGTTATTTTTGCACAAAAAGTATTCTCGTAGCTTCATTAAATTAAGGTTGAACCACTGATGTCACATTAATTATTTTAACAATGTCCTTTCTACCTTTCTGGGCAATGAACATGTCATTGCCGTCTATGCAGGGTCTGAAAGCTATTGGATTTCATCAAAAATATTTTAATTTGTGTTACTAAAATGAACAAAGGTCTTACATGTTTGTAACGACATGAAGGTGAGTAATTAATGACAAAATTTTCATTTCTGGGTGAACTATCTCTTTAAGAACTTAATTAACGTGAATGTGTTTGCTTTTAGGCGGGAAAATGAACTGAAGCTGCCACGAGGGTGGATCTATTACCTGGCTCCAGAGATCGTGCAAGAGATAGGACCAGGAAACCAAGAAGACTGTTTGCCCTTTTCAAAAGCTGCTGATGTTTACGCTTTTGGGTAAAAACCACATCTCTTTTCCCACATCGGCATCACATATGCAGTGCCTCTAATGCAAACATTTGGTTTTGGTGTTAATGTTTCATTTCTGCATAAAAAAAAATATCTCCCAAAGACAAAGCAGAGTTTTTCTGATTGGTCCTTCATTTTAGAGCCTTTATCTAAATCAAATACAGTATTTTGCAAGCCAACATTGAAGCTGATCAGTTGACTTTGTATGTGTCTCAGCACTATCTGGTATGAACTCCAGGCCAAAGAATGGCCCATCGTTAATCAACCAACTGACGTTTTGATCTATCAGCTGGGAAGTGGAGACGGCATCAGAACGTTACTGGCCCAGAAGGGTACAAGCTTGGGCAAGGAGGTTACGGTGAGTCCAGCCCTGGTATATTTAAATAATATATACAGTTGAAAAAAAAATGATCAAAAGTGTACATACGCTTGGTTCTTATCTGAATGATCCACAGCTGTGTTTTTTTTTTGTATAGTGATAGTTGTTCATGAGTCCCTTGTTTGTCCTGAACAGTTAAACAGTTAAAATTCTTCAGGTCCCACAGAGTCTTTGGTTTTTCAGCATTTTTGTGTATTTGTATAATTTTAAGATCCATGTTTTCACACTTTTGAACATAGTTGTATTTTGCCAAAATATCATATATATATATATATATGTGTGTGTGTGTGTGTGTGTGTGTGTGTGTGTGTGTGTGTGTGTGTGTGTGTGTGTGTGTATATGTATGTGTATATATGTATATATATATATATTTTTAATGATTTTCAGAAGCCTCATAAGATACGTACGTTTCCCAGAAGACAAAATAAGTTAAATTTACCCTGATCTTCAAATTCTAAAAGTTTTCACCCCCTAGCTTTTAATGCATCATGTTTTCTTCTGAAGCATCAGTGAGTGTTTGAAACTTCTGTAATAGTTGCATATGAGTCCCTCAGTTGTCCTCAGTGTGAAAAGATGGATCTCAAAATCATGCAGTCATTGTTGGGTTCAAATACACAAAAACTCTGAAAAAACAGAATTTGTGGGACCTGAAGGATTTTTCTGAAGAACAGTGGCCAGTTTAAATGTTCAGGACGAACAAGGGACTCATGAACAACTATCACTAAACAAAATCTGTGGATCATTCAGGAAACAACACAGTATTAAGAATCAAGTGTATGTAAACTTTTGTACATAGTTATTTTTATAAATTCAACTATTATATGTAAACATCTTTTATGTGAAATATCTTATTCAGGTCAGTACTAAAGGAAAAATATCATGCATTTTGTATGATCCCTCTTATTTTGGTAAAATAATTAACATCTTGCAGATTCTGCAAGGTGTATGTAAACTTTCGACCTCAACTGTATATTGGTAGGTGTATAGAAATAAAATGTTTATATTGTAGTGTATAATGTAACATGGTCATTGTTCTCGCACTACAGGAGATTCTGTCAGCCTGCTGGTCCTTTAAAGTAGAGGACAGACCCACATTCACTCAGCTGTCAGACTTACTAGAAAAGCTTCCGAAGCTCAACCGCAGACTCTCACACCCCGGGCACTTCTGGAAGTCTGAGGAGTATGTATCCTAGACTGGAACGCTAGCATGCTGCAGATCCCCCCTTTTTTTTAGGGGGAGTAGTTTAGGAAGCATGAAAACTAACAGATCGTTTGGAGCCGACCTGTGCATTGGTTTTTTTTTTATCTCTCTCTCTATTCTGAGCCTTTACACAATTGGATTTGTAGCGTAGCAAGTGTCAGAAGGATGCTGTGCATGAAATCAGCTGTTATATATTAGGTCAAACCTGATATCACATGGTGTGGAAAATAACAATAAGTGATCGTAATGAAAAAAGAGTGTATGTGAGTGCTTTTCTGCTACCAAAGCTTTTGCCTGTTATGAACGATTGTTCTGGTTTGCAAATAAGTGTGAAGACTTTTGTGGTTTATCGTATATTATTTACCATTGAAATTCAAAAGCGAGTGGTTCAAAGGGGAAGGTGCTTATTGATTTAACCTGTTACACTTTTAAAATGTTTATACACCCAAATATCTGGCCTGTGGTCAGTAAATCAATTCTTATATTTAAAAATAACAGTTAGACTGTGGTGAAAAAAAAAAAGGCGTGATCAGAATTTATAATTAAAATAATATTGACAATAATTCTATATTATTATTATTTATCAGTACAAGCAGTTGAAATCCCTGAAAAACTTTTAGAATTTTTTTTACAATTATTTGTGTATGTTGTCTTTTTTTGTGTGTTTCTCTCCATACTGGGAATGGGCCCAACTTGTGATCCCATCTCTGTCATCTGCTGTTCCTGTCTCCATCTTGATGTCTCAACTTTCCACCAACCTGTTCCAAATCTTCATAAATCACGTCTCATTTTCTCCTCTGCTTTTCTTCCTTCTGTTCTCTGATTGGCTGAATGTTCAGTGCATGGCATCACCACTGTCTGCGTGAACACTGCAGTTCGGGTCTCCGCTCTCGCTGTCCCTATATCTACAAATATGACGGTTTGTCCACAGCTAACGTAAATATTAGCATGCCTGCTGCATTCAGGGAAAGTAACCGAGTAATTGATTCAGATGTCTAAATCGATTCCATTTTTTTTCCTGCACGACTTATAGATTTCTATGCTTATGTCTTACAAATTTGTGTTGCTTTTTATTATAGTAGTCCCATCTTTGGCAAATGTTAGGCTTTTAAACTTTCGCCTGTTGTAACACTGAGCAAAGCCATTTCAGCTAAACTTTGTAAATGGAAAATATGCTAAGAGGATTTCAGCATTTTTTTTTTTTTTTTTTTGTGTGTGTGTTTCAAATTCCTCATCTGTCATCAGATGAATGGAATGTGATGTCCATGGCTCGTTTTTCACATTTTACTCAAAATTAAGATTTAAATGAATAATCATGTATTTACCAGATGCTAATTTGACCTACTAAGCCCTTCCAGGATGAATAAAGAGCCTCAAAATAAGTATCTTCACGAGCTGGTGTTTGTAAAGTTATCAAGAATGAAAGATGACTCGGCAGGATGATGTTCAGGAACTTTTAAATATCTAATACCTCTCGTTTTAGTTTGTGTGTGTGTTAGAGTGTGTGAGAGTGTGCATGTAGAGTTTTGGGTGGTTTATTTGTGGTGTTCTGAAAAATGAGAGGATGTTAAATACTGCAGTGACTGTTCCCAGGACAGCTTAAAAGAATTTGAATAGAGAATTATCGTTTTATTTATTGTACAGCTAAGATTTCTTATATTATTTGTACAAAATTTTATATGTTTCCATCGAAAAGTTTTGAAAAGGTACTTTACTTCTGTTGTACAGCTCTTTATATAGTGTCTTGTGTACACAAATTGTACATTTCTAGAATGAGATTGTCATTTTAATGTTATGTAATTATGAATTCATATTTTTGTAAAGCTTATAGCCACTTGTCTGTAAACACAATGTAATTTTATCCTGGCAGAAATAATAAACAAATGAAACATTTATTTTTTTCTTCCATTTAATGAGAGAATGAGAATGTGTGTGTAATACGTTATATAATATGTTATACGTTATATAAGTACGTAGGCAGTCGATCACTGGGGGAACAACGTACCTTATCTATATTAAAAATTGCATTATGTTTTTTATTTAGTACTTCCCTGGTTAAACCATTCACAGACATTTTCTGCAAATTTACCCTGTTCAAAAACAAACATATCTTAGTTCTTCATGTTGTGTCACTGTATTTTCTTCTAAAATGTGACCCTGGACCACAAAACCAGTCATAGGGTCAATTTTTTGAAATTGAGATTTATAAATCATCATGAAAGCTCAATAATTAGCTTTCCACTGACATATGGATTTGTTAGGATAGGACAATATTTGGCCAGGATACAATTATTTGAAAATCTGGAATCTAAGTATTGAGAAAATCGCTTATAAAAGTGTCCAAATTAAGTTATTAGCAATTCATATTACTATTCAAAACTTAAGTTTTGATATATTTACAATAGGAAATTTACAAAATATCTTAATGGAACATGATCTTTACTTAATATCCTAATGATTTTTGTCATGAAAGAAAAAGTTTGACCCATACAATGTATTGTTGGCTATTATTGGTTTTGTGTTCCAGGGTCACAAAGGTTTTTAGTTTAACACACTTGCAAGAGGTTTATGTATCAGAAACTGAGAATACAGTATTTGTATTCATCTACATGTCTTTAGTTAATTTCTAAAATTGTTTTTGTCTGTAAGAAATTACCACTTCTTTACTGTACAGCTTTAAATATTTCCTCTGACTCAGTGTCATCTTGGCTCTGCTTGTGCAAAAAATGGTACAAAATAGCTGGTAAGCTGCTGTGATGAAACATTTCCTGAAAGTATGCAACTAAATTTACATTTAGTGTAAAATAGCAGGAAGAGTAAAATGATTTTCCTAGGCTGTAGCTCTCAAATTTATTTTGGGCTATTCAAATGCATATTCAAATATATTCAAAATTATTCTAGAATATTGTTAGGCATAGTTCGTCGTGCCATATTTTTATATATACAGTATTTAGTATAAACGAGAAGCTAAATAAACAAGAATAATGACTGAATAGTATTACTGTTAATAAATATCTTAGCTCTTTATCTTTCGATGCCGTCCAACTATTCTCAGTCCTTGCATGGGCCCATGGAAAGAATTATGAACATGAACCCAACTGTATGTTTACAAACTTCTTCCAAGTTTATTGTCTCCCACATTAGATTATATAGATCCTATGTCAGGGGGTGGTGCTACATATGTGCACCATACAAACAAAGACATGTGCATATAATGAAATATCATATATAGATCTGCCTGTACAATAACATCTTCCTCATCCTGGTATTACTATACTTAAAAACCAGATGTATAGGGAGGGCGAGTACAGTAGATAGAAGGGAGAGAGAACAAAAACAGGAAAATTCACAGTAATATCAGACAAAGAGCGTGATATAATGTAACAATTACAGTTTGTCCCTCAATGAACCCTGGTGAAAAAAACAGCATATGCTGGTTAGGTAGGTTTTGATGCTGGTTTAGCTGGTCCTTTGCTAGTTCATGCTGGTCCTTGACCAGCAACATGACCAGCTTAAACCAGCATCAAAACATACCTACCAGCATACGCTGTTTTTTTCACCAGCTAAAGGAATATTACTTAAGACTTACTAAGACTTTATGAAAGTACTAAATAGTAGGAGTAACACTAAAGGCTGTCAAATATTACTTTGAATAGCAAGCACATGCTTAGGTTTTAAAAATGAGCGTGCAAATATTTAGTGACCTTAGGTTATCTGTTTTAATGCTCTTCCCCAAAATGGCCATCTGTACATCTATTTTATGTTAAGCTAATGTGTTACTCTTAGGCTACAACATTCCTCTTAACGGAACAGTTTGGGTTTGTGAATGAACGCTTAAATTCATATTCAATATGTAGCACATGTACAGACAGTGGACTTTGGCCAAGTTCCTATTTTATGGAGAAACCGAAACCTGATGCGAGTTCCTCGGAAACCGGACATCTGTAGTAGGTGGTTCTTAAACCTTTGCTGTTTGTCGAACTGCTCGCTTTCCTTTTGTTCATCTCTCTGGACGACATACTTAAAGCTGCCGAAAAGTAAAAACTAATGGCTTTTTATCAACAACAGCCGTTTTACAACCCGGTAAGTGTTTAACACTTGTGGCTTCATTTTGCAAAAATTTGCATATGGCGTCATAATAATCAATATATCTCCTTTATTAGCAGATTACGTTTTTTTGCTTCCTCTTTCGACATTAATACACTATTTAAAGTTATTTTGTGGTCTTGCATGCACAGTTAAAACTCCGTTATGCAATTATGTAATTAATACTACAATAGTTATAGGGTGGGGCTTATTTTTTTTCTTTCGTTTTCTCTACCTTTGTTTCTTGCTTTCTTATTTTTGTTTTAGCCTAACTGAGCATTTTCACCGTTCAGTAAAAAGGTAGATATTATTACAATGTAAATGTGTGATATTCGCACTGGGATTTTGCCTAGCAAACGTGTGAAAGGAAATTGCAAAATGTGTCCTTGAATTGATATCAAAGATTGGAGGACAGAAAAAGTACCCCTGCTATTTGTCCATATGACACCCGCGCCCCAATTTCGTGTATCAAACAAACTAGTTTAATCATTTCTAAGTATTATTGGATATTATTGGGCATTAGTTCTTTAGGGAAGATGCTGACTGCGTAGTAGCGAGTACTTACGTGTCGTATTACTGTACATCAACACAGAAAGTCCCATTCACTGGCCAGATTCAGGGAGGCCTGCAAGATGGAAAGAGCATTATCATAAGTGGACGGGTTTTACCTGGGGCTAACAGGTGAGGAATAAGTTTTATAAATGAGTTTTATTCTCATTTAGGTTAATAAAATGGATTAAATAACTGTACAATGTTGTATTATGCATATTACGTACATAATTCTGTGGTGTCTTTTTTTTTAGTAGAGTAGTAGTATATCATGGACTCTGCTCACTTACTCATTTAGGTTAATGATCAGTGACAGCCTGAGAAATGTCACAAGATGTGTGAATTAAGAGGGGTGTTGTGCAAGCACAATATTCTGCTTTTTTAGTAGTAAAAGCTAGTTTTTAAATCATTATTTACCAAGGTGTCATTTCTGCCTTGCAACTATTTTAAAACATGTCAGATTAAAGATGAGATTATCTGATTACAGTTTCCTCGTTACCCATTCTGTCATACCTCTCTCATTCCTTTTTTGTCCTGCAGGTTTCATGTGAACCTTCAGTGTGGTACTCATTCCGGGGCTAATATTGCTCTGCACTTCAATCCACGCTATGACAACCCTGTGTGTGTGGTGCACAACAGCCTCCAGAACGGGTCTTGGGGCTCAGAGGAACGCAAATATGAATCTCCCTTCCCCCAGGGCCAAACATTCACCCTCCAGATCCTTGTCGAGCAGGGCCTATACAAGGTACAAGGTCATTCACACTCAGATTTACAGTTTCTAAAAATCTTCAGAGTAGCATTAACCCATTTGGCATCTTTCTTTCTAATCAGCGGAGTGATAGATGGCTAATTATTATAAAGGCATTTAACCTCTTTTCATTTATGACTTTTATGATGGTTCTCTCTAGATATCTACTAATGGCAGGCACTTCATGGACTATAGACACCGCATTCCATACTCTCAGGTGAACGCCATCTCAGTGGGAGGAATGGTGGAGTTGAACTCCGTTGCTTTCCAGAATCCTGCGGTGAGAACAAATATACACATATAACTTTTCTTAGAAGCAACTTCACTTTTAGAGCTCGTTTTGAAATTTTTATTTGTGCCAGGATGTGTGAAGTAATCACAAGTGCAGTGCATCACATTAACCATGGAAATAGTGACTGTTAAGACAATGTTTTAAAAGAGTTGTATTTCAATTAAATGCAGTTCTTTTGAACTTTGAACTTTCAAATCACCAAAACACAAAGTATTAAGCAGCACAGTGTTTAACACTGATAATAATAATAATAAGTGTTCTTTAAACACCAAATCTACATATAAGAATGATTGTTGAAAATATAAACATTTATTTGGTAATAAAATACTGTAAAACTATTAATATTTTGACGTATATATGTAAGTTAGTTCCAGTTTCTTACAAGTAAAAGTCCTTAATTTAGTATTGAAACAAGTTACTATCTTTGATTCATTCACTCAGCTGATTATTTTAAAAACACTAATTCATTCATGAGTATACATGTGCGTGTGGCTGAAAAATTTTAGGCCCAATGTATATTTCAATGATCATTTTTGAATAAAAAAATATGACATTTGTGACCCTGCACCACACAAGTCATAAGTAGCACGGGTATTTTTGTATCAATATCCAACAATAACACATTGTATGGGTCAAAATTATCTTTTTTTAATGTCAAAAATCATTAGGACATTAAGCTCATGTTTCATGAAAATATTTTGTACGTTTCCTACCATAAATATATCAAAACTTAATTTTTGATTGGTAATATGCATTGCTAAGAACTTCATTTGGACAACTTTAAAAGTGATTTTCTCAATATTTTTATTTTTTTGCACCCTCAAATTCCAGATTTTCAAATAGCTGTATCTCAGCCAATGTTATCCTGTCCTAACAAACCATACATCAGTGGCTTTCAGATGATGTATAAATCTCAGTTTAAAAAAATTGACCCTTATGACTGGTTTTGTGGTCCAGGGTCACATATAAACATTATGAATTTTTTTTTCTTTGCAGCCCTATGTACCTGCACAACCAGCCTTTCCGGTGAGTACTATCACCCTGTAAGACAGAGATGAATATCAGCTCATTACTGTTTCTCATTTTGAGATAAAACTCAAGGTACATGTATTTATAATAGAAAGTAGTGCTGGGTGTTATACAGGGTTTAAACTGTAATCCAGTTTGAATTCCACACATGGTGTGAATTAAAAAAAAAAAAAAAACGGCATACCGATACAAGTGGCTAAGCAATGTAGATAGCGTCGTCAATCTGTTTTTGCTTTCAGTTTTGAAATTATACAATCTAATTTACATCAAAAACTGCATGTAACATGTTTGACTAAAATGCAGTTGTTCTACAACTGTTTTATGCTGATTCATATTGACAGTCAGGGGGAAAAAATGTGATAAACCGTAAAACCGACAGAATCTTAAGAAAAATGATGATATGGATTTTTATTCGAACTGCCCAGCACTACTAACAAGAATAGCTTTGCGATGTCTTTGAATGCATTTTGTATATTATCTTTCCAGAGTTATATGGCACCTCAAGTAGGATTTCAGGTAAGAGAAAAATATCCCTGAATGACATCATACAAGGACATTATTGTACTTTTCCTGTCATAAACAACGGCTGTTCCTTTCATCTACAGCCTCAGTATGGTGTACCTCCAGCATGTGGGGTAAGTGGTTAATACATCATGAATGATGTCTTGTGACACCTTTATGGTGATGAACCAAGAGCAAAGGTTCTTGCCTTTGAAGGTTATAATTGTGTTTTTATGATTTAACTAATGCTCTACAAAACCCACACAACGCTTTATTGGATTCTACAACCATTAAAAGACCCATAACATAATGTAAACGAAAGGTTAGAAGAAAACTGCTAATGACGAAACGACTAGAAAGGCAATGTACTCGTTTTTCCTCATTAAGGTGTAGAATGAAGGATTAAAGGAGAAGTCCACTTCCAGAACAAAAATTGACAGATAATTTACCCACCCCCTTGTCATCCAAGATGAGGATATAAAAGAAATTATGTTTCTTGAGGAAAACATTTCAGGAATTTTCTCATATAGTGGGCTTCAATAGTTTCCCTCAAGTTCGAACTTCCAAAATGCAGTTTAAATGCAGCTTCAAATGGCTCTAAACAATCACAGCCGAGGAAGAAGGGTCTTATCTAGCGAAACGGCCATTTTCGAAACAAATTGACAATTTATATACTTTTTAACCTCAAATGCTTTGCTTGTCTTGTCTCTGCGATGCACATGCGTAGTCTGTGTAATCCTGGTCAATGCAGTCAGGGTATGTTGAAAAACTCTCGTCTTGTTTTCTTCTTCAGCGTCAAAATCAGTCTACATCGCTGTTTTACCATGTTTGTAAAGGGAATTTGATCTCTTTTGCATGTTTACTTTGTAAACACTGGGTCAGTTTTTAAGGTTGAGGAAGAAAACAAGTTTTTCAACATACCCTAACTGTCTTGACCGTATTGAACCGGAAAAAAACAGTTCATGCAGACTTAGACAAGACCAGCGTTTGAGGTTAAGAAGTATATAAATTGTCAGTTTGTTTTGAAAATGATCCTTTTGCTAGAAAAGACCCTTCTTTCTTGGCTGGGACTGTTTGGAGCCATTTGAAGCTGCATTTAAACTGGATTTTGGAAATTCAAACATAGGGGCACCATTGAAGTCCAACATATGGAGATAATTCCTGAATTTTATTTGCTCCAGAAACATAATTTCGACTGAAGAAATAAAGACAAGAACATTTTGGAGGACGAGGGGGTGAGTACATTATCTGTACATTTTTGTTTTGGAACTTCTCCTTTGAGAAAAAGTGTTCTACTTCACCTCTGCCACATTTAAGCAAACACAACTTCCTGTTTTAGTTGACTGTGTCAGCATTTGTGATGTTGTTAATAATGAATATTTTCATTATCCTTCTAATGTTCTGTGTTGAAAGTGCTCAAGGTGTTGTGTTATTTGATTAAGCGTGACAGTTCCAGTCTCCCATATCTTTCAGTAACAGTTATGAGATCACGTTGTGTTTGTCTAGTATGAGGAAGTGATACTGACACAGTGTTTATCTACCCACAGTTCCCGGCATACCCATCGGCACCCAACTATGTAAGAGCAACTCTCACCACAGGAAATGACAGGAAATCACATTACTATACACAGCTAAAAGTCATGCATGATAAGATGCAGATATGTATGAAAATCTGTGCTTTCAGCGTGACACAGTGAACGTTTTGAACCTTTTGTTTTTGTGGAAATTATGGCATGCTCCATAAAACTTTTGCATGAATCCATGTTCATGACCTTTGATGGCCACTCTAGGGCATTCACCTTTCTGCTGTTTTTCTCCTTTAACTCATTTTGCACTTCTAATAAGATTTTAAAAGCTTAAAAGCTTACTTACATTTAAAGTCAAAAGTTTACATACACCTTGCAGAATCTTCAAAATGAATTATTTTACTAAAATAACTGGGGTTCATACAAAATGCATGTTATTTTTTATTTTGTACTGACCTGAATGAGATATTTCACATGAAAGATGCAGCATATATTCCACAAGAGAAAATAATAGTTGAATTTATAAAAAATGATCCTGTTCAAAAATTTACTTCATTGATTCTCAATAATGTGTTGTTACCTAAATTATCCACAGCTGTGTTTTTTGTTTAGTGATAGATGTTCATGAGTCTCTTGTTTGTCCTGAACACTTAAACTGCCCGCTGTTCTTCAGAAAATATCATTCAGGTCCCACAAATTCTTTGATTTTTCAGCATTTCTGTGTATTTGAATCCTTTCCAACAAGGACTGTATGATTCTGAGATCCATCTTTTCACACTGAGGACAACTGAGGGACTCATATGCAACTATTACAGAGGGTTCAAACACTCACTGATGCTCCAGAAGGAAAAATGATGCATTAGGAGGTGGGGGGGTGAAAACTTTTGAACAGATGCATTTTGCCTAAATACCTTTTTTTTTTTAATTTAGTACTGCCCTTCAGAAGCCACAGAAGATACGTACATGTTTCCCAGAAGACAAAATAAGTTAAATTTACCCTGATCTTCAAATTCCAAAAGTTTTCACCCCCACCTCTTACTGCATCTTAATGAGCCGAGTGTTTGAAGGAGCATTTTTGTTTTTTCATTTTATTCATACATTTAAATAAGTCCTAAATTACTTTAATTTTACTAATTTAAACTTGTTTATAAATATCTGTTTATTTTGACTCATATTTAGACTATCCCGTACAAAACCGTGATCAATGGTGGACTTCACCCTGGCAAAAACATTGTCATCAGTGGAGTTGTCAACCCCAGTGCTAACAGGTTAGACATCAAATGAGACACAGTTATTTTAATTATAACTAATGTTATATATTTTAAAACAATTGTAAGATGTACTGTAAGTCTTCTGGTCTTCTACTTCCTCCTTCAGATTAACATTTAACCTGCGCTACAGAAGTGGGATTGCATTTCATTACAATCCTCGTTTCGATGAGAATGTGGTTGTGCGCAACACCAATCAGATGGAGAGGTGGGGTCCAGAGGAACGGTTCGGAGGCTTGCCGTTTCAAAGAGGACAACCTTTTCAGGTGGGCAGATGTAAATCGATGAACACGTATTGCTTTATTGTTGCTGTTAAGAGCTGTTGAGAGTTGAAAAATAATATTACTTGTGTGTGTTGCAGGTCACCATCTCCTGCAATCCCCATCATTACAATGTGTTTGTCAATGGCCAACAAGCACACACCTACAAACATCGCTACACACAGCTGAACGACATTGATATTTTGGAGATTACTGGAGATCTGCAGCTGACTTTAGTGCAGGCTTAACAGGGATTCGGAAGTTTAAATTCTAAGCCACTTTTTAAAAAAGAAAGATAAGTGAAAGGATTGGTAATTGTTAAAAGTAGCTGCTTTGAAATACAGAAAAAAATGGTTGAACATGAACAGGATTGTGATTTTGCTATTTTAAATGAACATAAATGAGTTTTACTATTTTTGACTTTCTGTACAATTCTTTATTATGTGCATATTATGTGTATTGCAGTATATAGTTGCCTATAGATGCAGATGGACTGTCTAGGTGGCCACACAGCAGATTAGCTGATGACATGTTATCAGAGAAGGAGGTGGAGAAAATACAGCAGTTTACAAAGAGGCACTTAGAACCCAAGCATGTGACTCTGAATGAGAACACCACTAAAACCCTCTGCGATAAACACCTATTTCTATATAACCGACCTGAAACTCTTATTACTCTTGCTGCATGTTTAAATTAATAAACTACTAAAACAAAAAATAAACATGTTATAAAATATCAAAATATTCTAAAGAATGTTCCTGTCCAAATGATCATGAATTATGTCAAGTAAAGAAAAGTTAGTGTGTTTTTATTCAAAATAGTGAAAGGGATGGTACTGTTGATGATTACATTTTTACAGCATTTTTGGCATTTCCCAAAAACCAGCATCGATAAGCAGTTGCTTATCTCCAAAAATGCAATACATTTTTTTGTTTTTAGCATACATCTATTGGTTAATCGTGATTTGTTACTTAAATTGTATTTTAGATGTATTCACTCAGCCCCTTTTATATGCTTGCTTGCTATACTGTAGATTATAGATGCCTAATGTGCAGACAACTTGATTGTCAAAATGCAAAAAAGGTCTGAAATGTAAAGTTATATTTCAATCAAATGTATCAAATATCATACAGTCATTGTATAACATTTCTACCTATTTTATATAAATATCCTTACTGTCTCTGCTGACATTACATTTAAGCTAAGGTGACAGTAGAGGTCCATCAGAGGATCGCTGTGGTATTTCAATACTGTGAATTTCATTATGTATCAACCTCTATGTGCATGTTTAAAAACAATAAAGACAATTTTTGTTGTTGTTTTGTTGTCACTTACGTTCTATATTTTTTATATTCTTATAGACTATATTTTAAAATAAAAAAAATTAAATGCAGTTTTAGTAAAATGTCTATAAATCCTGAACAGAATGAGATATCACACTTATGTAAGAGGTCAATCTGAGGTCACTTGGTCACTTGGTGGCACTATTAGAGGAAAAAAAACATAAAAATGGCTATAACTGCGCAACCATGTGTCCTTCTAACATAAAAGTCAGTGTGCAAGGTCTTGGTCCAAAGTGCCACAAATGTCTATAAGGACATTTGCGTATCTCAAAAAACATGTCTGCCATTGGCCGTCAAAGTTTGAGCACCTGTTAGACAAGGTTAACAGAGGCCGATCGGAATGAAACTCGGTGGGCCTGTTTGACTCGTGGCCCCAAAGGTCTGAGAGAAATTTGAAAGAAATCAGCCACTGTGGGGGCGATATTACATTTTTCAAGAACGTGATGTACATTGTACAAATGATTGTACAATGTGCTGATGATACAAACATATGCGCAATGATACAAACATATACGCAATGTTTGTATCATACAATAAAACTTATTCCCTAGAATCACTATATAATTGAAATTTATTTTGTCTTGTTTATTTATTTTGTAACATGTAAGTATCTTCCGTAGCTTCTGAAGGACAGTACTAAATGAAAAAAGATATTCAGGCAAAAAAAGAAGAATGTACGTATCTTCATTCTGTTAAAAGTTTTCACCCCCCGGGCTCTCAATGTATCGTTTTTCTTCTGGAGCATCAGTGAGTGTTTGAACCTTCTGCAATAGTTGCATATGAGTCCCTCAGCAGTGTTGGGGAAAGTTACTTTTTTACGCATTACAATTTTGCATTACTCCCTGAAAAAGTAACTAATGGGATTAAATACATAAAGGATATTTTTTTTGTAACATATTTAATTATTGTCGGATTGTGTCATATTCTGGGTTTGTTGTAAGAAATACTGAAACTGTTTTTTGTGAGTGAGATGAATTAATGCTTGTTCACATTTAGTCTAGAATACAGTAACATCATGTTTACTCCCAATTTCCCGACAGGAGACTTGTCAATCAATAAATGGGGAAAAAAGTAACTCAGATATTTTCTTAGAAATTCATAAGTAATGCGTTACTTTACTAGTTACTTGAAAAAAGTAATATTATTATGTAACTCGTAGGGATGTCACAGTTCTCAATATAATATCGAACCGTTCGGTACGACATCCACGGTTCGATACGCGATTGTGAATTGTGTTTTTTACATTTAAATAACTTCCTTGTTTTATTTCTTTTGGAATTTGCTGTATGTGTGCCCACGATTTCACGTGCTGAAATGAGGAAACGCTTCCCCGCTTATATTTGAAAAAGCAACACATGCAGAGCATCTTCCATTAATGACATGCAATGATAAGCCTTTCTAAACCTGTTGTCGAACAAAAGAGTTAAAAAAACAAAACATTAACAAAAACAAAGTTTTTAATTCACAACATCAGTTGAGTGTTTGAAATAACTTCCTTTTGTGATCTGATGTGGATTCTTATCACAGAATGAGGCAGACAATAAATTCTATACTCATATTCAATGTGTCAATTAGCAATGGCTTAAAGAACACAAGATGGCGTGAAGAACACAGATAAACAATATATTATTGCAGACTAGTGTTTATTGTCCTTACATTTCATCATTCAAAGACTTTAACGTTATATCTTGTTTTTATTCAGGTACAGCAATAGCGATGCCTTTATACATATTAAAGAAGCTGGAACGGAATGTCATCAGTTATGCTTGTTTGACGCATATGTGGATTTTCTGCACGAGGGCGCCCTCTGGCGTCCAGTGTGAATGAAACCCATTCTATTTTGCGTAAAAAACGAAAAAAATAATACTCTCAAAAGAAAAATTAAGCAGACATATATTAAACCACACTTTTTCCAGTGTACAGAGGTTTACGGCAGTATTTTGTTAATTTTCTGCAAAAAAAAAAAAACAAAAAAAAACACAAGATATCAGAACAGAATCAAAAACTGTGGTTAAAAACCAAAGTACGTATTGATCCCTTGACTAACTGTATTGTTGCATCAGTGTGAAAAAATGGATCTCAAAATCATACAGTCATTGTTGAAAAGGGATCAAATACACAAAAATGCTGAAAAAACAAAGAATTTGTAGGACCTGAAGGATTTTTCTGAAGAACAGCAGGCAGTTTAACTGTTCAGGACAAACAAGAGACTCATGAACAGCTATTATTAAACAAAAAAAAATAATAATACAGCTGTGGATCATTCAGGTAACAAAACAGTATTAAGAATCAAGTGTATGAAACTTTTGAACAGGGTCATTTTTATAAATAAACTATTATTTTCTCTTGTGGACTATGTAAACATCTTTTATGTGAAATATCTTATTCAGGTCAGTACAAAATAAAAAATAACTTGCATTTTGTATGATCCTTCTTATTTTGGTCAAATAATTTACATTTTGGAGATTCTGCAATGTGTATGTAAACATTTGACCTGATCTGTAACTATCTAGCTGCATATATCCAATACTTTGCTGAATATATATCTACATTAAAAATCGAGGTGGTGGTAGAAAACCTTACTTAACAGCATTTTCATCAGAGGATCAATGTAACCTTTAATTATTGTGAAATTCAAAATGCAGGTAAAACACCTGTGAACAAGTATGTTTTAATATTTCAAAGCACTTTGATATCTGTTGCTCTGATATTTTTGTGTTAAAAGAAAAAAAAATTGCTTGCCCATCATGTATAATGATTATCTTACATGCAATTAAAATATATGTTTAAAAAAATAAAAATGGTGAACTGAAATGATAGTTTTTACAACATTCGAGCCAGTTCTTTTGAGAATTAACTTCTGTACTGAATATTATTTTTATGACTTCCTAGAATTATCATTCTTTTTGGATTTAATGGTTGTGGCACTGTTCCATTATTAGGTGCCCTTTCAAAAGGTATTGCTTTGTACCTTTTTTAAACCTAAAGGTACATATTAGTACCTAAATGAGTACATAATTAGTACATATAAGTACCTAAATACTTTTAAAGAGGTTTCTTTCCAGTGACAGTTTTTTTTTGTTTTTGTTTTTTTTTTGCATTTTTTTTTTTTTTTTTTTGCATTTTAGTTGTCTGGCAGACAACATTTCCAGGTAATTTCTAGGTAGGTATATCTACCCAAAAAGTACAAATATTCCACTGTAAACCTTCCAGCAATACCTATCCACCAATGTTTGTGTCTCTCATGCCTCATGGGTTTTTGGTCATATTATCAGGCATCACGTTCTGTATTATCACTGTTAGGCACATCAACAGTAGTCTACACGAATGTCTCTGGACTATTGTTATCTGCCTTTACCATTGTTTTCATTTTACCTGTCTGGCAGACAATATTTTAATTAAGATTCCAGTAATTTCCAGGCAGGTATATCTAACCCAGAATTGTCTATAATATATGGGAGGGCTTAAAAAATACAGGCATATTTAGGCTACTCAACATCAGGCTTCTTCTTCCTTGGTGCTCCAGGCTTGGACTTGAACACCCAGCTGAAGTTTTGCATTGAGACAGGCAGATTGTCAGCAACAGATGGCGATCTATAAACCAGTAAGTGATATTTTTATATGTTTTGGTACAGTTATAGACAACTACCTATGTATAAATGCATATACCCTTTGCAGTTTGAGTATATACTCATATGCAGCAATATTTATGGCTTATTTAGACCTGTATGGGGTGCGACTTATTTTAGAGATTCAGGTATTTAGCAACATCTGGGGTATCTTTTCAAAATATGTTCTTTTATTATTTTATCTGCCAAATATATATGATAATTATCATTATAGTCAAAACAGAAATGCATAAATATGTTTACAGTATGCACATCTCCAACACAGACAATCCCAGTTACGTCAATCGATGGAGGCTTGCGGGAAGGGAAGAGTGTTATCATAATAGGATGGATATTGCCTGATGCTAACAGGTGATTATTCTTTTTCATATTGCTCTTAAAGGACAAATTAATGTTAGTGTCTTATTTAAAGGACACTACAGTTTCACTATTTTTTTTCTGTTCTGCAGATTACATGTGAACCTTCAGTGCGGTTCTGATTCTGAGGCTGATATTGCTCTGCACATAAGTCCACGCTATGAGAATGGCAGTCCAAATATAGTGTACAACACCTACAAGAATGGCAGCTGGGGCTCCGAACAGTCCACGCCTGACTCTCCTATCATCAAAGGCAAACTGTTCGCCATTGAGATCCTTGTCACCAAGGAGGCATACAAGGTACGCACTCTTTGTAGAAGTTCAAAGTTAGCCATTTATTTGGATGTACTTATTATGCCACATTTCGGAATCGATAGTTCACCACTGTACTGTTTCTGTTCTAGCAGAGTGAGAACAATGATCAATTTCTACTATTTTACTTATTATACAATGCTCTCCATAGATAAGTGCCAATGGGAAACACTTAATGGACTATAAGCACCGTATTCCAATCACTAAAGTGAACACCATCTCACTTGACCAAAACATCAAGCTGGAGTTCATTGGCTACCAGAATTCTCTGGTTAGTCAGAAAAAGAAATAATTCAATACCACTATTAAGCATAATAATCCAACATGGTTGACCTGTCATTCATATTGAGGAGCACTGTGTTTTCTACAGGTGGTCCCGTACAAAACCCTGATTAATGGTGGGCTACAGCCTGGCAGTAGCATTCTCATTTTTGGAGTTCCTAATACTGACTCTAAAAGGTTAGATAAAAACCTTACAAATGAGAATGCACTTTTCACATAAACATACATCAGCACATTTGTGACCCTGGACCACAAAACCAGTCATAAGGGTCAATTTTTCCAAATTCTAGTGATGTATGGTTTGCTCTAATAGAACAATATTTTTTCGGGAATCTGAAGGTGCAAAAAAATCAAAATATTGAGAAAATCACCTGTAAAGCTGTCCAAATAAAGTTCTTAACATTGCATATTACTAATCAAAAATTAAGTTTTGATATATTTACAAAATATCTTCATGGAACGTGATCTTTACTTAACATCCTAATGATTTTTGGCATAAAACAAAAATCAATAATTTTGACCCATACAATGTATTTTTGGCTATTGCTACAAATATACCCCAGAGACTTAAGACTGGTTTTGTGGTCCAGGGTCACATTTACATATAATGTTTAGTAAGTTTGCCACTGGCGTCCAAAATTTTGAGTTTTGGTGAGTCTCTTAAAGAAGAAAGTTTACTTCCCGAACAAAATATTAACAGATAATTTACTCACCCCTTTGTCATCCAAGATGTTCATGTCTTTCTTTCTTCAGTCGTAAAGAAATTACGTTTTTTGAGGAAAACATTTCAGCATTTTTCTCCATGTAATGGACTACTATGGTGGCCCGATTTTGAACTTCCAAAATGCAGTTTAAATGTGGCTTAAAACGATCCCAGTGAGGAAGAAGGGTCTTATCTAGCATAACAATCGGTTATTTTCATATTATAAAATACGATTTAAATACTTTTTTCATCTCAGACGCTCATCTTGTCTTGCTCTCCCTGATCTCTGTGTATTCTGACTCAAGACAGTTAGGGTGTGTCGAAAAACTCCAATCGTATTTTCTCCCTCTACTTCAAAAATCATTTCAAAATCACCCTACATCACTGCAGAAGTACCGACACAGTCTTTGCAAAGTGAACATGCAAAGAAGGTCAAACGCCTTTAACAAAAAAGGTAAAACGGCAATATAGGACGATTTTGAAGTTGAAGGAGAACATGAGATGGGAGTTTATCATCATAGCCTAACTGTCATCAACCGAAAAAAAAAAAAAAAAAAACAGTCCAGGCAGAGTAAGACAAGACAAGCGTTTGACATTAAAAGTATATAAATTGTATTATTTTTGTAAAAATAACCGATCATTTCACTAGATAAGACCCTTCTTTCTCGGCTGGGATCATTTACAACCGCATTTGGGATTGTTTGAAGCCGCATTTAAACTGCGTTTTGGAAGTTCATAATCGAGGCACCATAGCAGTCCATTATATGGAAAAAAATGCTGAAATGTTTTCCTCAAAAAACATAATTTCTTTGCAACTGAAGAAAGAAAGACATGAACATCTTGGATGACAAGGTGCTGAGTACATTATATGTGAATCTTTGTTTTGGAAGTGGACTTCTCCTTTAAGCTCACCATGGCTGCATTTGATCAAAAATACAGTAAAAGCTGTAATATTGGTTTTATTTTAATATATTTTAATAATATATTTTATTATTTTATGTCTATTATTTCTCTTACCCCAAACTTTTGAATGGTAGTATATCATGGTTTGTATATTGTTTTCAACATTGATAACAAAATAATAAGAAATGTTTAATGAGCAGCAAATCAACATATTAGAATTATTTCTGAAGGACCATGACAATGAAGACTTAAATAATGGCTGCTAAAAATTCAGTTCATCACAGGAATAAATTACATTTTAAAATATATGAAAAAAAAAGGTTGTTTAATCTGAATAATATTTTCACAATATTACTGTTTTATTGCATTTTTATCAAATAAAGCAGCCTTGGTGTGCATACAGTTTATGTTGGTGATAACATATTCACTCTTCTGTTCCATTCTTCATTAGGATTGAGTTTAATTTGCGCCACAGGTATGGGATTGCATTTCACTACCTATGCCTTTTTGATGAGAATGTGGTTGTACGCAATACCTCTGAGAATGGGAAATGGGAGGCAGAAGAAAGAAGTAGAGGCGTGCCTTTTATAAAAGGTCAACTATTTCAGGTAGGCATATACTCACATCCTTATGGTACCTACTTTTCTGTTAAAATGGATAGTGTATGATAGAAATAGATATTTTTTTCTTTGTTTTATGTTTGATACAAATCTTGATACTGTTAAAAGAAAATCCATTTGCTCACCCTCATGTTGCTCCAAAAAAAAACCCCAAAAAACTACAAAAAAGAAAAGAAGCCAGAATGGTAAAATGGACAAAATTAAAAAAGAATATTAAAAATATCTCATTTATGTTCCAAAATGAACGAAAGGCTTATGGGTTTGTAATGACACAAGGGTGAGTAAATGATGATAGGATTTTCATTTTTGATGTGAACTGCCCCTTTAAGAGTTAACAGTAGAAGTTTGTTTGTGACATGAGCACAAACACCTGATCTGACTGTCAGTTTTGTATGTGTGATTCAGGTCAAAATCTCCTGCAATAGAGGTTATTATGATGTGTTTGTGAATGGCCAGCAAGCACACACTTACAAGCACCGCTTTACCAAACTGGAGGACATTGATGTCTTTGAAGTTTATGGACAGCTGCAGCTGATTTTTGTGCACGTCTAAAAAGCATCCAGGATCCACAAATAAATTCACATCATATGCTTAAAAATACACTTTTGTTCATGTGTCTGATCAGTGCAACTGGTCAAATATTTTCTGTTGGTGATATACACACACATTAAATATTTTGCGGTCTTTTTTATTTGAAATTTAAGGCGTTATAAGTGATATATTTTATAGACACAATGCCATGCGTAATTCAGAACGGACCCTTTTCACAAGACTGTGATGACGTGTTTTAACGGTCATCATAAATCCTTGAAATGTTTCCATATTTTGATTTTTTTTTAAATGTATGTACATTTGTATCACGATTCTTTGTATTATATCACCTTTTTATTAAGTTAAAAAACTAGTTAATGCTAATGCAATGGTGTGGCTGCGAAAATGGGCAAAGAGGCGGGACGTGGGTGGAGCTGGTTGCTGAAACCACACATTTTTACAGACTGCTGAAAGCTACTGAAAAGATAAGGAAATTAATCGCTGCAATTCATAGAAACAAATGGTCTCCAGGCAGTGAAACACGGATTTGCAGTTATCATTTCATGTTAGTATGTTGAATTGTGCAGTAGGCTAAAATCATATCCTATACATTGTATTATAGTATATCGTATTGACAACTCATCAACTAAATACCATCTTAAATTCTGCATAACTGGATGCTTTTAAATAAACACTGACAAAAACTATATATGTTTTTCAGCTGGACGATATGACGATATATATACAGTGCCCTCCACTAATATTGGCACCCCTGGTAAATATGAGCAGAGGTGGCTGTGAGAATAAATCTGCATTGTTTATCTTTTTAATATTTAATTCAGAAAATTCACAATATTCTAACCTATCATTTAAGTAAAACTGTGGAAATCAGGGGGAAAATCTTATTATGAAATAAATGTTTTTCTTTAGTTCATGTTGACCACAATTATTGGCACCCAATTATTGCAACGTCCTTTATTCAGGATGACAGCTCTGAGTTTTCTCCTTTAATGCCTGAAGAGTTTGGAGAACACCTGACAAGAGATCAGAGACTATTCCTTCATACAGAAACTCTTCAGATCCTTTAGTTTCCCAGCTCCATGCTGGTGCTTCTTCTCTTCAGTTCACCTCACGCATTTTCTATAGGGTTGAGGTTAGGCAACTGGGAGGGCAATGGCAAAAGCTTCATTTTATGCTCAGTGACACATTTTTGTGTTGATTTTGATGTTTGATTTGGATCACTGTCCTGATGGAAGATTCAACCACAGCTCATTATAGAACTTCTAACAGATGCAGACAGGTTTACATTTTTTATCTGTTGGTATTTGCTAGAATTCACGATGCCATGTATCTGAACAAGATGTCCAGGACCTCTGGCAGGAAAATAAGCCCACAACATTAAAGATCCAGCAGTATATTTAACCGTGGGCATGGGGTACTTTTTGTACCAAACCTATCTTGAGTGTTTGCTGCCAGAAAGCTCTTTGTTTTAGTTTCATCTGACCACAGAAGCCAGTCCCGTTTGAAATTCAAATTGTGTCTGACAACTGAATATGCTGGAGTTTGTTTTTGGATGAGCAAGGAGGATTTTTCTTGAAACCCTCCTGAACAACATTTGGTGACGTAGGGGCTCTTTGAATTTTTTTTTAGTCTTTTGACCCCAAGACTTAACTTATCTCTGCAATTCTCCTACTGTGATCCATGGAGAGTCTTTGGACACTTAAACTCTCCTCCTCACCATGCATTAGGACGATATAGACACACATCCTTTTCCAGGAAGATTTGTAACATCTTTAGATGACTGGAATTCTTAATTATTGTCCTAATGATGGAAATTGGGATTTTCAATGCTTTAACTCTTTTCTTACAGCCATTTTCTATTTTGTGAAGCTCAACAATCTTGTTCTGCACATCAGAACTATATTATTTGGTTTTATTCCTTGTGATGGATGATTAAGGAAATTTGGCCTTTGTGCTCCTCATATTTATAATCCTGTGAAACAGGAAGTTATTGCTGGACAGTATCATACTCCTAGTCATTCTAGTGTGCTAAATAAATGCAAATATGAATGGGAATATACTTCAGAGATATTTTACTCATTATAATTTCTAAGGGTGCCAATAATTGTGCCCAACATGCATATGAGAAAAACATTTATTTCATAACGTAAGTTTCCCCCCACTTTTAATTGTTTTACTTCAATGAAAGGTTAGCATTTTGTAAATTTGCTAACCTTTCATAAGCAGATTTATTTTCATAGCCGTCTTTGCTCATATTTACCAAGGGTGCCAATATTAGTGGAGGACACTGTAACATTGATATAAGTTATCGCCGGGGTTTTTTGTATTTACAAAATGAGTTCACAGGCAAATTTGCTTTCCCCGACGTCAAAATCAGACACATAAGTGTTAGAAAACAGGATTTCTGGCTGAATCAATATCCACTGACCACTGGATATTTGTGAAGTTGTTAGGAACATTATATCAAGTTCAGCAACCTTTAGTTTAAACTGGTTATCGTGTTTGCGTACTTGCGTTTTGCATCTTCCCTATTAAATCCATTAACGCTGAAGGCTTTTTTGCCACTCAGTCCGGCTGAGGGGCGTGTCCCGGCGGGAAAGTGACGTCCATAGGTGGCCGTTGCAACCTGTGTAAATGTCTGTTTAAATATTTCAGTGGCGTTGACGTTAGCAAAACAGTTAAAATCGCTTGAAGCACTTTGACATCTGTTCCTCCACATACAGTAATGAAAGACCGCAGATAAGTTGTGGCTGTCACGTATAAAGATTATTTTCATGCGTCTAGCGGAAGAACATTGTAGACGGAGCTACTTCTTTATTCATATATATACTATACAGGTACTGGGCTACTCCTACTTCCTACCAAAACAAGTCTAAAATAGTCATTCTAATATAAAAAACTTATTATAGGTGTACCGTAGTGATTCAGGATTTGCTAAAAACACGGTTTGACAAATGGATTCATGATGTACTCAGTTATTATGTAAATTATGAACACAAAAAAAGTTACGGACTGCAGCTTTAAAATGAATAATTCAAATAACTGAGCTGAGTTTCCATTTAAAGCCGGTAAAGACATCTTTGAGGTGCAAGGCACATTTAGCGAATAGAATTAGAAAGAGAAAATTATATTATGTTAAAAACATATTAGTCTTTAAAATGAAATGTTTGTAATGAATTAATTGGTGGGGCTTGAGTCTTATTGATAAATATTTTGTTTAACATTTTGAACATTTCAATCAGTCATAATAATGCCCTCTATAAGTAAGGTTAGGTTAACTATAATAAATAGACAACTGCATTTTGTTGAGGTTGTATTTAGATTGATCTCATGGTGGCAGTAGAGGTCTGCTTAACTTTCCTTACTGTAACAGCTATCTGAAAACACAATAGTTGATATATTAAACACAGAGTTATTTGTGGCTTTCATTTCATGACAGTTCAGCTTGTGATTGTGAGTGGAGGTCATGTTTCAGGATTCTTTACTTTAGCGTCTCTGAGAACCTGAAACCTTCTGTAAACTCCAGGTAGTTTTCACCTCTGGGAAATGGTTGCACTGGAGACTAATGGGTTTCTGATGGTATAATTCTTTAGCAGCTAAAATAGATTTTTAGTTAATTCTTTAAAAAATCTTTTGCAGGGTAGTATATTGCCTTCTCAACCTGTTTTTCTGTGACTCTGCTGCCCCAATTAGCATTTTTTTGTCCAGTGACCACACTATAATTTTGCTCTTTCTGTAGTATTGTATCCTTTTTATGGGCATTTAATAATTTTGGACTTTTCTGTGTGTTAAATCTCCCTTTTTACCTGTAAAAATATCTGAATATAAGGCATTTTGCACTTTCAGCCAACATTAACAATTATATATGACTTATAAATGATTATATACAAAATTAATAGTAGTTGTGGTTTGGATTTGGTAAAATGTGCTTGGGGAAAAAATTAAGATCAGATGACTGATAATAATGCATACACTGTACAATAATTCCAGTACATCATGAATTATGTCAGGGAGGTATGTATCTTTACCAAACATTAATTTTAGTTTGTCGAAATATTGCGCCCTTTGCTGCTTACTAAGTCCTTCTCTGTATGACTTAGCAGCTTCCACATATTTTTTTCTGAGGTTTAGACAGCTGTTTGTTTACATCTGAGTATGGCCGCACATCCGGGTAACTGACTAAATCGTGCAAAGTGCAAACCCTCTATCCACCTTATTATTCCTGTAAGAGTGTATGCGGACATTTGTAAATTTTATGGGTCTAGCATCTGGTCTCATCCGGAATTTGCTCTCATTTGCTGCTTGATATTACAAATTGGTGTGCCTTACCATATTATTTTAATGTATTATCTTAATAATGAACACACTGGTTTATAATGCAAATAGTTTCATCGTTTACTGCGCATTGTTATTCTGGATCTCATTATTGGTTTTGACACTTTTCCGTAATTTGTCTCTGGACTACTATTATCTGTGCTTACCCTGGTTTGCATTTAAGCTCTATCCAGAAACACAACTATTCTTCTGTATCCTTTATCCACTAATGTTCTGTTTGTGGCTCTCGTGTTTCCCCTTGGACATAACTGCCAGTCAACACGTTATTCGTTATCACTGTTACACCAACACCATTCAAATCTATTTTAGTAAGTGTAGCCTACTTGATTCTCTCTGGACTATTACTATCTACCCTTGTTTGCATTTTAACTTTCTAACAGACAGTATTCCAGGTAATTTTAAGGTAGGTCTATCTAATCAGAAATATATGTAAAACCTGCCTATAGTTTATGGGCAGGCTGTATATCACCGCTATATTTGGTCTTGAACACCCAGCTAAAGATTTGCTTTAAGACTTCAGAAAAGTAAAAAGTGCGGTATAGCAGTTTGTCAGCCTTTTACACATCATTCTTTACTCTATACACCATAATGACAAAGCAAAAAGCTTTATTAAAAAATTTATTAAAAATAAAAAAACTGAAATAAGTACATTGCATTCATACTCCATTATTAAGTACTCATGCCCTCAACTCAGTGCTTAACCTGATAGCACACGTACATTTCGGAGACGTCTATTTGACATCTGCATTTACATCTGCAAGACGTATTTTTTAAGAGTGTTTGCTCATCTGCAATACGTCTATATAACGTTTCCTATTAGATGGCAGATAGACGTCTATTAGATGTCTTTAAGATGTTTGTGATTTAGAATGTATGTAAAACTGACATCTTACAGACATCTGTCAGATGTTTGTACACAGCAGATGCTTTCCAGATCAAGTGATCTTTAACAGACATCTTGCAGATGTATGTGTGCTTTCTGGGTAGTTAAAGCACTTTTACAGCCTAGTCTTTTTGGGTTTGATGCGACAAGCTTTGTACATCTGCATGTGGCAATTATCAATTCACTTGGATGAGGTCTGACAGACATTTTCCCTCCCTTGACTCGGTTCAAGCCCAGGCTCTGGCTATAAGCAACTGAAGGACATTCACAGAGGTGTCCATTAGCCACTTTTGCATGGTCTTAGCTGTGTGCATAGGGTCAATGTCCTGTTGGAAGGTGAACCTTCTGCCCTGTCCGAGGTTCTGAATATTCTGGACTAAGTTTTCATTAACATTTTTCATTATAAAGTTATTATATAACATTCTAACTACATATATGCAATACTTTTCCGTTCTGATGAATAGATATCTACTTTTAAATGAATATGGTAGTAATGAACCGCTCAGCTGCATTTCCAACAGAGGATCAGTGTGACTTTAATAGTAAAATTTAAGGTGCTGGTAAGTGATTTTTACAGATGCAATGCAATGTGTACTTCACAATACAGATAAAACGCCTGTGAAAAACCATATTAAGTACATTAAGCTTATTTGTATACTGTATTGTCTATATGCATGATACCCAGACAACCTACAGCATTTGCCAAAATGAGCCGTAGCCTACAGAACAAATAGCATTGTTTGGAATATGCTATTTTGCAGTGTGTACAACTGGACCTAATATTTCCACACGCACTACTGCTGTTATATTGTGTAATGATTATACTTCTATGCAGTTAAATAAATATTTGAAATAACTACGAAACTAGCATGTGGTGTTGTTTTTTTTATGGCAAGTAAACAATCCATGAATTCACTTCAGAGGAATTTCTAATCAAAAAACGAAAAAAGTTTCGTTTAAAAATTAATTTCAGTCAATAGAACATATGTGTGAGGTGCAAGGGACATTTAGTATATATAATTAGATAGAGAAAATAATATTTAAATCATGTTATACCTTAAGATGAATTGCTTTTTACTAAATTAACTGGAGGGGATTGAGTCTTAAAAATAAATGATTGTCCAAAAGTCTAAACATTTTAAACGGGCATGATAACACATACACATAATTTTTTAGGTAGGTCTATCTAATCAGAAATATATGTAGAACCTGCCTATAGTTTATGGGCAGGCTGTATATCACAGCTATATTTGGTCTTGAACACCCAGCTAAAGATTTGCTTTAAGACTTCAGAAAAGTAAAAAGTGCGGTATAGCAGTTTGTCAGCCTTTTCGCAACCCAGTAAGTGATATTCTTAGTATAGACTCTAAAATGAGGATTCATTTTATGTAGTTATACACAATGATATATAAATGTTATGTGTTTGTAGTGCCTTGCGAAAGTATTCATACCCCTTCATTTTTTTCATGTTAACGCCCTCTAGTGATTATAAATAGGCTAACAATAATAAAACTGCTGTTGACGTTGTGTCTAGATTTATCTCAAGGTGGCAGTATAGGTCTGCTTTATCTGCGGTCTTTCATTACTGTATCTATCCGTCCAATAATACTGTATTAAAGCACATTAAAGTTTCAGTCTATGTAAGACTTATGGCTTCGGTTTACACAATTAAACCAAATTAAACAATATTAAATTGTCTGTCAAATTTGTTAAAGGAAAATACTCTGATTCTTGAAAATGTATTTACATTAAAGTGCATGTACTTGTATCAAACATGTTTACAAGTCAAAACTTCTCATTGTAATTCTTAATAAAGAATATGAAAAAGTTTTTTTTTATGATGTCAAGAAAAAAAACGAGCTAGTGTTCATTTATAGGTTGACAAACCACAGTAGTACTTACGTTTACTGAATATCATACACAATGTTACATTTTAAGAGCTAGGTCTATACCGATTTGTTTATTATTACAGTATAATAGTAGAATAGTAAATTAATTGACCAGAAACACCTAATTCTACTAGTTGATTAGATAGATATAGATAGATAGACACCTCATAAACACATTATTATCTGTTTATCTTGTAATAATTGTTATTCTTCAGTAGCATTTCTGCGCATGCGCAGGATCCAGACTGAAGCCAGAGAGAGAGAGGAGGATTCAAACTTCCGGTGGTGTGTCATGGCGGCGTGGTGGAGTATGCTTGAAGTGAAAAACTAAACCAAACCCCCCTCCTCCCTCCACCTCCTCCTCTGTTCTCCTCCTTGATTATTTTGCGGAGCGGTTTAGGGGGTATTTGGCGCATCCGGGGCGAATCGGGAGCAGGAATCGGGATCGCAGAAGTGATTGATAGGAGACATAGCGGCGAGCGCATCCGCCTGAGCATGGCGGCGCACAAGCCCGTGGAATGGGTCCAGGCCATCATTAATCGATTCGACGAACAGGTAAAGAGAACACTGGTGGGGGGATTTGACATTTCAAGGCCGAAAAAAGCGAGCATGCAAACGATGCATTTGCACGCGTACGCGGTGTTTATGTTGAAGATGCGAGGTTGGTGGTTTTGGGCTTTGCACTGGCCAAATACAATACGTGCATGTCTTGATTCAGGCCTGATGTGTTGCTTTTGCCAGCAAAAGCCAAATATTGGGCAGTGGGGTCGTGATTGATTTGATGAATGTTCAGCCGAGGCGCTCGGGCGCATTGGCTAAATATAAACAAAAGGAATCAGACTCCCTCCGTGCTTGTTGACATACAGAGAGATGAAATTGCATAGCTGGAGCAGCCTTACTGGCTCCTACAGTCCTGTGAATGCAAACATGTTCAAAAGGCTCGAACAAAACAATCACGTCAGTTTATCAGTGCTCTGTTTTTGAAAGTCTTCCGAAACTTTCAGACGGTTTTGAGTGCAAAATCACGCATCTTGTGAATCTGAAGAGGCAGTGACAGCACAGGGTTTCTGACAGGCGCCGTTACAAGTCATTTAATCTGATTGTCTGTCGATATGCTTCTTAGAACCTTAAAAGTGCACTCAGTAGTGCTCAAAATCGTTTGACACCTAAAGCAGTTTTGTCATGGTCATATCAGTGTCCTGATATTTAAATTTACTACTGGAACAAATTATAGACCAATGAATGTAAACAAAAACACACTGTGTGCTTTTAATAATAGTCCATATTAAATAGATGGGCATTTATAAGTCTTTTGAGTGTTTTAATGTGCATGCATCCTTCGGCCAGAGCAGTTGTGTTTGTCCCTGCCCTTGTGAAAACAAAGCATGCTTAGTTGTATTGAATGTGCACTTGTAGTGTACTTCAGATCTTCAAAGTATATTTTAAAAATCTGTATGTTATGTAATATTAATAGAACAATGATGTGCACTTTGAAATAATGTAAAGGTTTTACTTTCAAGTACTTTTGAAATTATGTTTTGATCCACAATCTTTTGTTGTGGTACACTAACATACTAACATGCTAAAACACCTGTAAAGTGCTAGATTTTGTCTCTAACTGAAGTAAATGTATTTTAAACATGTTAAATTGCAACTACATTATTACATGTGTAATTACAAATAGATTTAAACAAATTTAATTAATTGTAACTGCATTCAAATTTATTTTCCCAGTACACTTAAACCATATTTCAAAGACAGAAGTAATTATGAAATTACGTAGAAAGATCTAAATAAGTCGTGCTTGAAAGGACTCTTTAGTTAAACTAATTGCATTTAATATACGTTTAAAATATACACTAGCAGTCAAAAGTTTTTGAACGGGAAGATTTGTAATGTTTTTTTAAAGAATTCTATTCTGCTCACCAAGCCTGCAGTTATTTGATCTAAAGTATAGCAAAAACAGTAAAATTTTGAAAAATTTTTACTATTTAAAGTAACTGTTTTCTATTTGAAAATGTAATTTATTCCTGTGATCAAAGCTACGTTTTCAGTATCATTACTCCAGTCTTCAGTGTCACATGAGCACATTCTAATATGCTGATTTGCAGTTCGAGAAACATTTATTATTGATATTATCATCATTATATTTAAAACTTGAGTACATTCTTTTTTCTTTGATGAATAGAAAGATCCAAAGATCAGCATTTATTTGAAATAAAAAGCTTTTGTAACATTATACACTATGCCATTCAAAAGCTTGCAGTCAGCATAATTTTTTTTAGTTTTTTGGGGGGAAAATTATAGAAATGAATGCTTTTATTTAGCAAGGGTGCTTTAAATTGATCAAAAGTGATGATATCCATACTGTTACAAAAGCTTTCTATTTCAGATAAATGCTGTTCTTCTGAACTTTCTATTCATCAAAGAAACCTGAAAAAATTCTACTCCGCTGTTTTCAACAAAATAATAATAATAAATGTTTTTTAAACAGCAAATCAGAATGTTAGAATGATTTCTGAAGGATCATGTGACTGGAGCAACGATGCTAAACAAATCAGCTTTAAAATCACAAGAGTAAATTACATTTTAAAATATTTAAATAGAAAACAGTGAATTTAAATAGTAAAACTATTTTGAAATTTTACTGTTTTTGCAGTACTTTAGATCAAATAAATGAGACTTTAAAAAAGCTTTTGACTGGTAGTGTAATACATTTCGTTTCGTTTGATTGCAAATATTGTGCAATTAAGTGCCTTAAAACATTTGCGTTTGCATTTAAATGTATTACTTTAAAGTGTATTATTTCTGTAAGAAGTGCTGTTTTAAAACCTGTGCTCTTTTTTACAATTGTGTGCTTGTCAGTCTAAAGTTTAGAGGCTTTTCAAAGGGTTTGGTTTCTTGTACTGCAGATTAGGGGCTCATAACAGTTTAATGAAAGTGTGAAAAGGAGTTTAGGCAGTTTTATCGCTAAGCCGGTTTAGTGCTTTTTAGATCAGAGCAGCTTAAGGCACTTGTTTGGTGAAAGCATAATACATTGACAGGTGACGCTACTTGCACTTGTATTGCTCTGCTCATGACTTGAATGACAGCTGCTCACCACAATTGCAATTACAGGCAGATCATAAGTTGCAGAATTCCTGAATGGAAACTACCGGATAACACTAGGATCGATTGTTTGAGCTGATTGCCAGAGATGTGTGGTTTTCTTGCTTGCAATAGGCAAGTTCTCAGTGGTGGTTATTGCCTTGTCAGCAGCTGTATGAATGCAAAGAGCACCTTGAAACAATGACCTCACAGATGCCATTGCATGGTCATGGAAAACTAATCTGTGCTCTCTCTGGGGAGACTTCTGAGTCAGGAATGAGAGGTTGATGATGCGTTGTGTTTTACATAGATGTCGGGTTAAGAGGTTTTGAAGAGTGTTTACATGTATGAAGATGATACTTATAGTTATAGTTTTTTTTGTTTTTTTTTGATGGTCTTCGAACTTAAGTTGTTTTTGTCGCAAGAAGTAAAAGTTTTGTCATATTCACCTTTGTATAGTCCTGTATGATTTTCAATGAAAGTGTATGGGGTCTAATGTTGTTTGGATTCCAACGTACTTGAGATATTTTTGTATTTAGGTGAAATATTCGTTTAACATTACATTTGGTCATATTGTAGCAACATCCAGGGAAAAGGCTAAATGATACCGATGTGATGGGTGAAAAGTCATATTTTTCTTGAATTGTGGCCTATGAAAGTTTAATTAAACTCTAATCTTAAAGTCGATTTATATGGTAATATTTTTAATTGTGTTTTCGGGTTTATATCTGTCTGTTCTCCCTAGCACGATCGAGTATGGCCGGGTCTGCCAAAGTGCACATAAGGGAAGCGATTGGTCCCTGACCTTTCTGGAATTTTAAACCATTCCTTGGAAACAAAGTGCTTACTGTCCATCGGCATCCTGCATTAAAATGGATGTCAACAGGGCTGGGCTATGTGTTCTGTGAGAGTGCGTGTGTTTTATGAGTGTACAGACAGTGTGTGCGCCGGTTCTTCTCCGGTCTTGAGACTTTCATTTCCAGCCACGCGCTTTTCTCTTAGGGCCACACAGTAGTTGGCCGGAAAGAAGGAGGGAACCTCAGGGTTTCTCAGAGTCTGCCGACGCACTGGCCGTTGCAATTGTCAGGACACTTCAACCGTGCAACCGGTAGTGACTTGGCTGCCGTGCACCACCAATATAGGCCTACTTAGCTAAAGCAGATTATGAGATTTGTTGAAATATCAGATTTGAAAAAGGTTTAATCTTTCTTGGACTGCTTTGACGCATTTTTGAGTGATTCTAAATGTGCGGGTTAAGAAATACACTCTTATCGGGTAGTGTGCTAAACTGTCCAGTTGTTAAGTTGGCACCTTTGTGTAGTGTGTTGTTGGGGTTTGCGTGATTATATTCAGTGTAATGGTTTTTAGGGCACTATGATTTCCGCGTTGCCAAAAACACGAATTGTGGAATCCATTCATAAAAATGGAATTTACTGTATAACACGGAATGTCACGGAATTAGCCAAATTTTGGATGAATAAATCAAAAGTCAGTAAACTTAAATCAAAAGGCGATATGGGCTAGTTTCTGTGAATATTAGGCCACAAAAGTACTATTTAAATATGAATCCTGCATGTTTTGCGTGTCTCTGTGTGAATGAATGCCGCAGACGCACAGTTTTGTTTACTACACACATGCTGAAGCGTGCGTGACGCTCGCAGCATTTTCAGCCTCTCCTGCAACAATATACGAGTACATAAACGCATGAAAATTTCTAAAACTGTTCTGAGAGTCATTTCATGAACATTTTACCATTTCTTTTGAGAAAAAATACCGTCATATTATATACAAAAAGAAACTTAGAGGTCTTCACAGCAACCTGTCTAAATAAAATTTCAGTTTAGCTTAAAGAAACTATGACAAACTATAAAAAATAAATACCAGAATTTATTTAACACAATGTTTCTGATATAAAAAATAAATAAAGTAATAAAGTAATAATAAATGATTTTTTTTTTAAAATAAAACCAATTACTTTGAGATGTTTTTGATTTATTGAAATTTAATGATACCGATAAAATGGAAAAACACAGAATTTGGTAAAAAAATAAATAAAATGAATTTCACAGGGCCTTGAAAATTTAATTTTTGTTGAACTTTTAAGAAATTGCTGTTAAATTAAGTTTCATGATTTGAATTAATTAGACATGCTGTTTGGTTAATATTTTTTTAGTTGAACCATTAAAACAGAGTGTAGAAAAATTAAAACTGAAAAAGAAATGAAATCCAGAAAAACAGAAAAAATAAATTTTGTTGGTGTTTTAAAATTTAAGCAACACTGTGAATATATTTAGTATTTTAATAATTATCAAAGTAGTTTATTTCGTTACGTTTTACCTGAATCATTTTAAAAAATTTTGTATTGTATAGCATCCAGCAGTTTGGGAGCTTGAAACTGCTATTTTTGAAACCGAGAATTTACAAAATATCTTCATGGAACATGATTTTTACTTAATATGCTAATGATTTTTGGCATAAAAGAAAAGGCTGTAATTTTTAAGCATTTGGGCCTGATTTTTTTTTTTTTTTTTTAATGCTCACCAAGGCTGCATTTACAAATATGAATATGAAATCTAAAATAAAAAATATGTAAGATATAAAAATACAAATATGATATTGTGAAATAGAGACAACTTCAAAGGAATAATTCAGCAAAAAAGACACTACTCTGATACTTAATACTTATTAATTTGCAATAATTTATATACAGTAAAATATCAAATATATATTTATATATTTGTGTATATATGTATAAATGTATAATTTTCCACTTTATGTATTTTAAAATGTTTTTTTTTTTTTTTTTGTGATGGCAAAGCTGTATTTTCAGCAGCCATTACTCAGTGTTATTATCAGTGTTGAAAACAGTTGAAACTGATCACTTTTGTTCAGTGTAACATCCATTCTTAATAAAAAGCATTAAATAGTATTTTTTATATTGACCTCAAACTTTCGAATGGTGGTATTTATAGTCAGATGATATTTGGGGGTGTTTCGATAAATTATTTTTTTTAATGAAATTTAAAACTTTGCTTTTTCCCCTTATTTTCTAACTGACAAGAAAGTACAGAAAAGTTTGGAAATGATGGTGAGAAGTGGGGAGGACAGGATTGGGACATGTTACAAGTCTGATTTAAATTTATTTTGGCAAATAAGCACCACAACTCAATATATCAGAGCAGTTTGTTGGCATTCATGAGTTGTTCGCAAGCTGTATAACTTCTTGAAGTCAAAGTTCTTTTGATCCAGAGAGGAGCCATAGTACTCAGAAACAGTGAAGACCGATTCCTCATCAGGGAACGCTTAGAGGGGGGAGAGGCCTCCGCCCCCTCACTCCACATACGCTTCATTAAGACGGCCAGGCCATGTGTGCTTTCAACACTCCCGCTGCACAGACTTTAACTGCTTGTGTGTGTTGGAGAGAACAAGAGCAGATGTGCTGGCCCGCAGGTGTGCGGCACAGGGCGGAAGTCTGGAGAGCTGGAGGCGCTTTGTTTTAGCACCTAAAATTTGAGCGTTTAGACCCAGGATGGGTGGGTTGGTGCATTAAGTGCTCGGATGTTCTCTCAGGGGTGGGTGTGTCAAATTTAAGGCCGTTCGACCTCTCACTTCACAGTCTGTGCGTCCCACATGTTACAAGCTGTTCTCCACCCAATGCTCTCAATAAAGCCATGACACAGGCTTTGAAAACTGGGCTACAGGAACCCAGCATTCACACCTGTTAACCAGACTTAAGAGTTCTCGATCTCTAACTTCCTTTGATATGACCGTAAATAAGGTTATTTTTGTGATTTGGATTATTTTTTTATGTCTGTAGTTTGGTTTCCAGTCCAGATATTGGCATTAGCGATTAAAGAAAAAAATGTTTCCAGAACAGAAATTTACACACCCCGTTGTCATCCAAGATGTTCATGTCTTTCTTTCTTCAGTCGTAAAGAAATTATGGTTTTTGAGGAAAACGATTCAGGAATAATCTCCACATAGTGGACTTCTATGGTGCCCACGAGTTTAAACTTCCAAAATACAGTTTAAAAGCAGCTTCAAATGGCTCTAAATGATCCCAGCCCAGGAATAAGGGTCTTATCTAGTGAAACGCCATTTTCTAAAAAAAAATATATACTTTTTAACCCAAATGCTGGTCTTCTCTAGCTCTTGGTCATGCATAATCCCATTTAAGACAGTTAGGGTACGTCAAAAAACTTTCATCTCCTTTCTCCTCCAACTTCAAAATCATTCTGCATCACCGTTTTAGCTTTTTTTTTTTGTAAAGGGTGTTTAACCTTCTTTGCACGTTCACTTTGTAAACATTGGGTCGGTACTTCTGCAGTGATGTAAGATGATTTTGAAGTTGGAGGAGAATATGAGATGGGAGTTTTTGGATGTTCCCTAACTGTATTGAACCAGCTTACACAGAGTACATGCAGAGCTAGACAAGACGAGCATTTAAGGTTAAAAATATATACATTTGGGATCGAGCCCTTTGAAGCTGCATTTAAACTGCATTTTGGAAGTTTAAACTTCCAGGCACCATAGAAGTCCACTATATGGAGAACATTTCCTGAAATGTTTTCCTTAAAAAACAGTCTATACGACTGAAAAAAAAGACATGAACATCTTAGATGTCAACGGGGTGAGTACATTATCTGTAAATGTTTGTTCTTGAAGTTAACTACTCAAAGTTAAGTTGATCAAGGCTATAATAGAGTTCATTGCATCCTTTGTATGGTGGTTTCACTCAGTCTCTCTTTCTCTGTCTCTCTCTCAATTACAGCTCCCTATTAAAACAGGACAGCAGAGCACCCACACCAAAGTCAGTACAGAGCACAACAAAGAATGTTTGATCAACATCTCCAAGTACAAATTTGCCCTCGTCATCAACGGCCTGACCAACATACTCAAAAATGTGAACAACATGGTAAGTCCACATCTATAACATTCAAGTTCTATAACATCCCATCTTGATAAATTTAATTTTGAAGTTCCACTATTTTAAAAGTTACATGCTTTGGCTTTGCACAAGTAAATCCAAGATGGGAGACAAATGTTTATTTACAGGGATAGTTCACCCAAAAAATGAACAATGTCATTAATTACTTACCCTCATGTTTTTTCCAAACTTGTAATACCTTTAATTTAGTTATCTTGAAAGCCTAAAAAAATCAGCCATTTTACCGAAATTGTGACCCTGGAACACAAAACCAGTCAAAAGGGTTTGATGTATGGTTTGTTAGAAACTGTTTGAAAATCTGGAGTCTGGGGGGTACAAAAAACCCAAAATATTGAGAAAATCGCTTTAAAAGTCCAAATTGTCCAAAATGTCCAAATAATTTGGACATTGTCCAAAATGTCCAAATTAAGTACTTAGCAATGCATATTACTAATCAAATATTAAATTTTGATATATTTACGCTAGGACATTTACAAAATATCTTAATGGAACATGATCTTTACTTAATATCCTAATAGTTTTTGGCGTAAAAGAAAAATCTGTCATTTTTACTTACACAATGTATTTTTGGCTATTGCTACAAATATACCCGTGCTACTTATGACTGGTTTTGCGGTCCAGGGTCACATTTTTGCATGTGTTGTGTTATTATGCTTATAGTGTTGCACTGTTAGCTTAAGAGCATTTCAGTTTCAAATGTAGTTGAAATCATTTGAGAGCTATATCTTCTGCTCTTGCTAATATCACATTTCTGATGTCTCTCGCTCACAGCGGATCTTCGGCGAAACGGCCGAGAAGAACCTCTACCTCTCCCAGCTGATTATCCTGGACACACTGGAGAAGTGTCTGGCAGGGGTGAGCAGCTTGTCCTATCCCAGAGTGAACTTTGTCCAACCTGTTGCTTGTTTTGACTGTCTTACGTCCTGCCTTTTGACAGCATTGTTTCTTGCTGTGGTTTCACCTTTGTTGCCGAACGCAATGCAAAATTGCTTTACAGTCACAATCGTTTTATTATTGCCTTCCCACACCCTGACCTAAAAGATTTCATAGATTTTATTATAGATTTTTATGGAAACACTTTACAGTATGGTTCCATTAGTTGATGTATTAACTTACATGAACAAAGAATAAAAATACTTTTATTACAGTATTTATTAATCTTGGTAATGTTAGTTAATGAAAATAGTCGCTCATTGTTAGTTCATGTTAATTCACAGTGCATTAACTAATGTTAACAAACACAACTTTTGATTTTAATAATGCTTAAGTAAATGTTGAAATAGGGCTGGGCGGTAATTCAATAACGATAATTATCGCAATATAATTTTCCTCGATTAAAATGATATGAAGAGTTTCATAAATGTTCGATATAATTTTTATGTGCCAAAAGCGAAACGAAACAGCGCGACTCATTTGAATTGCGCCACACGGACCATTTATCCGCTCGGGCCAAAGTTCAAACTGCCGCGCAAGCTCACTAGAAAAGATGCATTTACTCCATCACACAAGGTCTGAACAGCGCTGGGAGATCCAGTGTGAAACACTTGAATTCAGCGATTAACATAAATGACTCTGTGATTCAAACTAGTTTAAAGCTGTGTGCAACGGGACAGTCAGAAGGCTTTTCAATCTACACATCACCATCATTTACCATGGATTTACTGTAGTAACACTCACTGCACCATGGTATTGTGGCAGCAATGTGGGATATTCACATTAAATTGTTGTTTAGGCAATATTAAATAAGGATTAGATTATGCTGTAAAGAGTAAAAACAGTTGTCAGGCCGTTGACATAATGCATAATGTAGTTAGTTCTAATGTTTCTAATACATTATGTATTTTTACAGTTTTGTTCAATAAGACCATATAATTACTTGCTTTTGATGCTTTATTTGAACTAATTATTATTGCTATTGTATGTGTGTTTTAAGTCATTTTAAAGGCTATTGTTTGATTAGGTCTATTTTTATTATTAAAAAAATATATAATTATCCAGTTACTCGATTAATCATCAGAATAATCGACAGCTTACTCGATTACCAAAGTAATCATTAGTGACAGCCCTTTTGTAAAGTGTTACCATTTTTATGGATATTGAGACTAATTTTCTAAATATCTAAATCTGAAATCTAAATAGTTTTGGACTATTTATAGCATTTTTTTTCCCTCCTGATCTGATCTTGACTAGTATTAGTCGTTTTGTTTTGTTTTTTTTGTTTTTTTTCTTTTAACATGCTAGGCTGTAGAAATAAACTGAATGTGGTTAAACTGGAACTGCTTCATAGCAGCATGGGTATAGAAAATGAATCAACATTCTGGAATCTTGACTATCAAACAAACAGAATAAAGTTTTTAATCATGCCATGGTACTGCCATTCAAAATTTTGGGATCAGTAAAAACTAAAGTGTCACATTACCTGCATTTATAATGTTACAGAAGATTTTTTTTAGCATTTTTTTTTAAATGCTGTTCTTTTAAACTTTTTAAGTATTGTGAAAAAAAAAAAAAGAGTTTTTACACAGTTTCTAGTGTTTCCTGAACCGGAAATCAGGATATTAGAATTTCTGAAGGATCATATGACACTAAAGACTGGTTGAATGGCTGCTGAAAATTCAACTTTGCCATCAAAAAAATAAAATATATTAAAATTTTAGTACATTTAAAAATAGAAAACAGTTGTTTAAGATAATAATAATATTTAACAGTATTAAAGTTTTTTTTCTGTACTTTTGATCAAATAAATGCAGCCTGGGTGAGTATAAGAAACATCTTTGAAAAACATGAAAAAAATCGTACTGACCCCAAAATTTTAAACAGCAGTGTGAAATGACTGTAACATGAGTTTGAATGACATTTTAGGGACATCATATGAAGATTTTTCTGGTCTGAAAAAGCAGAAAACTGTCCAGAAATGTTTTTTGATTGAACACATGAAGTCTTAGACACAGAGCCCTGGTAAAACAATTAAATCTTTAGCTTTTACTCCCAGACAGAGGGCTCTGAACCGGCCCTGTCAGGAGATTATTACATTTGCAGGTGTTTCCTCGTCTTGAGATTGTCTGGATTTTCCTGTATAGATTATTAATTTTTTGCTTGCCCAGATGCGGCACAGCTGTTCACTGTCCTGTTTTGTTTTTGCTAAATTCTTTTTATGTCATTTCCTTTTGTGTCATTAAGATGGGAAGGTATACGCACAGGAAAAAAACTGTTTTCTTCCATGGTGTTCAGGATTTAGTTTAGCTAAAATTCGAGGTCTTTCAAGACAACTAAATTTTTTTTTTTTCATTAACTAGTTTTGACAGTCATGAATTTTTGCTTTATAGTATAGAAATTCGCCTCTACCGTTGTTACACATTTAGAGCTTTTAGCTTGACCCAGTGTGCGTGCATTACATTGATCCACTAATGTGTTTGTTCGGTGCTCTGTCATTGGATTTCATTTCTGTTCTTTTCCCTCTATCCTGCATGCTGCTGATCCTGAAGCGCTTTCTACTCGCTGCAGTTTTAGTCTGGTTTAGTATGGTTTTACCATACAAACACAGTATGGTACAGCACACAGTAATAAAAAAAAGAAAGATTAGAAATAATAAAGTATACTGTGTATTTGTGTGCATTATTAGCAACCCAAGGACTGCCTGAGGCTGGATGAGGCCATGTTGGTAAAACAGTTGCTGCCTGAAATCTGTCACTTCCTACACTCGTACCGTGAGGGCCAGCAGCACGCCGCTCAGCTGCGCAGTTCTGCCTCTGCCGTGCTCTTCTCTCTCAGCTGCAACAACTTCAATGCCGTCTTCAGTCGTATCTCCACCAGGTACATCGCTAATACACTTGGTGTTCCACAGGGCTTTGTTCTAGGACCTCTTTCATTGTGCGAATCAGCCCCCAAAATACCCCTATAGTAACCAGTTCTAAGCCTATTGTACAGGTCTTTGTAATTTGTATAAATGCTAGGCTGTTTTGCTTAGTTGTCTGCAAGTTGAACAGTTTAGAGGCTTTAAAATTTGACTTTAATGTACCAATGTCTTCTCATAGGTTGCAAGAGCTCACAGTTTGTACAGAGGACACAGTGGATGTCCATGACATTGAGCTCATCCAGTATATCAACGTAGACTGCTCCAAGTTAAAGAGACTCTTACAAGGTAAAGCATTCTTTATTTTCTAGAGATTTTATTGCCTCAGTATTCTAAAAGTTTATTATTGATAAGTTTATGGGTAGACCAAAGCTGCACAGTTAAAATCTGAATGAAAATATTGCACGGTGCAAGTATTAAACCACAAATAAATGTAAATGTATAGTGTTTCAATGATTTAAAATAAATGTATTTATTAAATATATAGTGTTGAATTGCTTTAACTTTCTGCGTGTTCTCTTTAGAAACAGTACTTAAATTTAAATCTTTGAAAAAGCCGGCTCAGCTTGCAGTAATCAGCAGTTTGGAAAAGGTATGTTTGGTTTTTTTTTTTTTTTTTTTTTTTTTTTTTTTTTTTTTTTTTTTTTTAATCTTGCTTTAATAATTCTTATTGTATTAAAGGTTATAGTAGTAAATATATCTGATATGTTTGTGTCAGGCTTTCTGGAACTGGGTTGAACACTACCCTGATGAGTTCACTATGCTCTATCAGAGACCCCAGGCTGATATGGCTGGTGAGTGACACCATATCACATATCCAGATTGATTTGTTTACTAGATTGCTTGATGAAGTCCAAATTTACATGTGGAAAGATTAAACTGTGTGTTTTCTATATGTAGACTGTGCAGAAAAGCTGTTCGACCTGGTGGACAGTTTTGCAGAGAGCGCAAAGAGAAAGGCTGCTGTGTGGCCACTACAGATCATCCTCCTCATCCTCTGTCCAGAGATCACTCAGAGCATCACCAAAGAAGTAGGAGGGGAGGAGAAAGCTAACAAGGTCAGAAATCACACAGTGAATTAGAGTGCTGTTCCTGCATCTTTTATTTACTGGAAGTGATCATTGGAAGCAATCACAGACTTATACAGTTGAAGTCAAAAGTTTACATACACCTTGCAGAATTATTTTACCAAAATAAGAGGGATCGTTCAAAATGCATGTTATTTTTTTTTATTTAGCACTGACCTGAATAAGATATTGCACATAAAAGATGTTTACATACAGTCCACAAGAGAAAATAATAGTTGAATTTATAAAAATGACCTTGTTCAAAAGTTTACATACACTTGATTTTTAATACTGTGTTGTTACCTGAATGATCCACAGCTGTGTTTTTTCAGCATTTTTATGTTATTGAACCCTTTCCAACAATGACTGTATGATTTTGAGATCCATCTTTTCACACTGAGGACTATTGACTTGCATGCAACTGCTACAGAAGGTTCAAATGCTCACTGATGCTTCAGAAGGGAAAAATGATGCATTAAGAGGGGGTGAAAACTTTTGAACAGAATAAAGATGTGTGCATTTTGCCTAAATACCTTTTTTTTTTTCCATTTAGTACTGCCCTTCAGAAGCCACAGAAGATATGTACATGTTTCCCAGAAGACAAAATAAGTTACATTTACCCTGATCTTTAAATTCAAAAAGTTTTCATCCCCCGGCTCTTAATGCATCTTTTTACCTTCTGGAGCATCAGTGAGTGTTTGAACCTTCTGAAATAGTTGCATATGAGTTTCTCAGTTGTCCTCAGTGGGGAAAATATGCATCTCAAAATCATACAGTCATTGTTGGAAAGGGTTCAAATACACAAAAATGCAGAAAACCAAAGAATTTGTGGGACCTGAAGGATTTTTGTGAGAAACAGCGGGCAGTTTAACTGTTCAGGACAAACAAGACAAAAAAAAAAAACACATCTGTGGATCATTCAGGTAACAACACAGTATTAAGAATCAAGTGTATGTAAACTTTTAAACAGGGTCGTTTCCATGAATTGAACTATTATATTCTCTTATGGACTATATGTAAACATCTTTTATGTGAAATATCTTTTTCAGGTCAGTACTAAATCAAAAAAACAACATGCGTTTTGTTTGATCCTTCTTATTTTGGTAAAATAATTAACATTTTGCAGATTCTACAAGGCGTATGTAAACTTTTGACTTGTGTGCACAGAACTGTTTTTGGAGTCAAACCTAGTTGTTTTGTTGTCTTCAACAGAAGTCATTTGTGGACAGTCTACGGAAGGCTCTGGGGCAGCACAGCGGCAGCAGACAGTTGACCGAGAGCGCGGCCGTCGCATGCGTCAAACTCTGCAAAGCCTGCACCTACATCAACTGGGAGGACAATTCTGTCATCTTTCTCCTAGTTCAGTCCATCGTCATGGACCTTAAAGTAAGGACGACCATTTTTTGAGTGAAGAGCAATGCGTGTCTGAAAGTAATGAAGAACGTTTTTTCCTGTGTTTGTTGCTTTGTATAACTTTGCTCTCTCTTCTCTCCCAGGGTCTTCTGTTTAACCCTACTAAGCCATTTTCGAGGGGTGCGGGCTGCCAGAGCGCCGACGTGGATTTGATGATTGACTGCTTTGTGTCATGTTATCGCATCAATCCTCGTAACAACCAGCATTTTAAGGTAAGCTTGGTTATTGAATCTTAGAGTGTTAGGCATAGACAGTCACTAACCAAAGATTTAATATTATTGCTTGTTGTTATTACAGCATACAGAGCTAATCAACATTTGTTTCAGGACAAACCTAAAATATGTATATACATATGAACACTGCCATTCAGAAGTTTACTAATACTCATGAAGGCTGCATTTATTTGATCAAAAAACAAAAACGAAATGGTAATATTGTGAAATATTATTTCAATGTAAAATAACTGTTTTCTATGTGAATATATTTTAAAACGTAATTTGTTCCTGTGATGCAAAGCTGAATTTTCAGCATCATTACTCCAGTCTTCAGTGTCACATGATCCTTCAGAAATCATTAAAATATGCTAATTTATTATTAGTGTTGAAAACATTTGTGCTGCTTAATATTTCGTTGGAATATTTTTTTTTTTTTTTTTTTTTTTTTTTTCAGGATTCTTTAATAAATAAAACGTTAATAAAACAGCATTTATTTAAAATGGAAGTCTTTTGTCACAACATAAACAACCATGTAAAAGTTTGTGGTCAGTAAATTTTTAAAGGAAATTAATACTTTAATTCACCAAGGATGTGATATTCATAAAAAGTGATAGCAAAGACTTATATTGTTAAAAAATATTTCTATTTTAAATAAATGCTGTTCTTTGTAACTTTTTTTTTTTTTTTTTTTTTTTCATCAAAAATACTAAAAAAAAAAAAGTATCACAGGTTCCATATCAGCACAACTGTTTGCAACCTTGATAATAAAAGTACTAAATCAGCATATTAGAATGATTTATGAAGGATCATGTGACATTGAAGACTGGAGTAATGGCTGATGAAAATTCAGGTTTGCATCACAGGAATAAATTATATTTTTTAAACATATTAAAATAGAAAACCATCATTTTAAATTGCAATAATATTTCACAAGGTTTTTTCTGTATTTTTGATGAAGTAAATGCAGCCTTGATGAGCTTCTTTTTTAAAAAAAAAAAACATTACAAATCTTACAGATCACAGACTTTTGAACGCCAGTATATTACTTTTTTTTTTTTTTAATAATAAATTGGTATCTTTTGCTAGGTATGCCTGGCCTCAACTTCTCCTCCTACCTTCCATTTTGTCCTGGTCAACTCTCTGCACAAAATTATCACTAATGTAAGTATGATCTCTGTATGGACGTTCATGCAGTGATTACAAATAATTCATAGTCTCATAAATGTCAGCATTCTGCATTAGTACTAATGATTGTTCATGATAAAATGCATTTTGTAATACTGTCATTTATATATAGACACTTTCCCTGCATAATGTTTTTTTTTTTTTTTTTTTTTTTTTTACCAGCAATTCTTGTCATGTGATCAGATTGTTTTTATGGCTGTTTATATAGCCCACCAATAATGTTAGTGGATCCATCAGTCAGAATGCCTTCTAGCAACTTCTAACAATGAAACCGCTGCCAGTGTCTGTATAAAAGTGCAGTTTATTGCTTATTAATGTTTCACATTCATGTTCTTGCTAGTCACACCTGGACTGGTGGCCGAAGATTGACGCCATCTACTGCTACTCAGGAGAACTGCGCACCATGTTTGCGGACACATTGGGCCGAGTGCTTCAGAGTCTCAATGCCCATCCACCTCTGAGGATGACATCAGTAAGACACACGCTAACGCTATACGCTGACACATACTCTCCCATACAGTTTATAATGCATAGAAAAGCATTTTGTTTTTGGTTTTTAAAGTTGCTTTTTTTTCCCTTGCAGAGTCTGACATTCAAAGAGAAAATGACGACTAGTTTAAAGTTCAAGGAGAAGTCCACCGACCTTGACTCACGTTCTTTGCTGCTGGCCCTGGTCAAACTCATCCACGCTGACCCCAAACTAATGCTGCATGTGAGTACTTGACAATGTGTATTACATAGTCATTTAGCTTGTTACCGTTCGTATTGTATAGAGTTGCCTCTGCATATTAGGACTGGAAAAAGTATTTTAAAGGGATAGTTCACCCAAAAATGAAAATATTGTCAATAATTACTCACCCTAATGTCGTACCAAAAAGTAAGACCTTAGTTCATCTTCTGAACACAAATTGAGATGTTTTTGATGAAATCCGATGAGTTCTGACCTAATGCAACTGACACGTTCAAGGCACAGAAAAGTAGTAAGGACATTGATAATGTTGAAAAAGTTAAACACGTCACCTTTGACCTCTTACTCCTTCAATTCTGCTAAAATGGTCTAATCCAACAATGTTTGTGTTTTCTGGTTGGTTCAAATCCTGGATTATCCAGATTAGGATTTACATGTGGATTTATTCTTTTTTCTATCTTTCTGTCCTTTTTTTTTTTTAAAGGCTGGTTCTTTTTCAGTCTTAACTTGATTTGATATGAATAGTGATTTGACTTAAAATAGTCTGTCTAAATGTCTAATCTTAGAAGTAGACTTGTAGTTTAAAGATGATTCTGAGTTGATTCAAGTTTGACTCGACTAATTGCACTTTCTCACCATTAGAACCCAGGGAAACCGGGTCAGGAGATCCAGAACAGCACAGCTGAGCTCATCAAAGGTCTTGTCCAGCTGGTTCCTCTCACCCACAGTGCTGAGCTTTCACAGGAAGCCATGGAAGTAAGACTCCAGTCTGTTTTTTGGACCTCTTGTTTGCTATTGTTAACAAAATTATTAAAATGACTAAAACTGCTATAAAAAATAAATTGGTTTAATATAAATATCAACTAATAAAAAAATTGTGGAAGCACATAAAAAAACCCCTAGAAAATAGAAAATACAAATTTAAAATAAAAATCATTACTAGTATATCATTACTGATGCTCTGAGCTCTTATGGTCAAGCAGCTGATTTACAAGTTTTTGTATTCTCACCCAGGCACTGCTGGTGTTACATCAGCCGGAAACTATTGAGCTTTGGAACCCTGACGCACCCATAGAGACGTTCTGGGACATCAGGTGGGCATAAAAACATTGGGTGAGGTTGTTAAAGGGATAGCTCACCCAAAAATGAAAATGCTGTCATTAATAACTCACCCTCATGTTGTTTTTAATCTTGTAAGACCTTCATTCATTTTCAGGAAGAGAAGTTAAGTTTTTTTTTTTTTTTTTTTTTTTTTTTTTTTTTTTTTTAAATGAAGTCTGAAAGCTTTCTGACCTTTCATAGATGGCAACACAACTGACACTTCAAGGCCTAGAAAAGTAGTAAGGACAATGTGAAAATAGTCTGTGTGACATCAGCGGTTTAATCGTAATTTATGAAGCTATGAGAATACTTTTTGTGCACCAAACAAAAATAATGACTTTATTCAACAAATTCTTATCTTATCTATTCTGGACCTTGAACGTGTCAGTTGCTTTGCTGTCTATGCAGGGTCAGAAAACACTCAGATTTCATTAAAAATATCTTAATTTGTCTTCTGAATATGAAGGTAAGGTCGGGTTTAGAACAACATGAGGGAGAGTAAATAAATTAATAATAAATTGATTTTTCGTTTTTGTGCGAACAATCACTTTAAGTAAAAGAGTTGAAAGATTGTCTGACTATATTCTGTTTACTCTCCTCTCAGCTCCCAAGTATTATTTCTGATCTGCAAGAAGCTGATTGGACATCAGATGATCAACAGTACAGAGATACTGAAGTGGCTCAGGGAGATTCTCATATGCAGGAACAAGTTTCTCCTGAAGAACAAGGTAAATACACATTCTCTCTAAACATGAACATCTAAATATATCATAAATTCATCCTGAAATCTGTGAGATTGATCATGTTTCATTGGTCTGTAGGAGTGTGCCACACAAGGCAGTCTCATCCCCATCAGCAGACAGGCTCAGACCAAGCTGGAGGTGTGTCTGTACACCTTCCTGTGGAGCCCTGACGCAGAGGCTGTGTTGGTGGCCATGTCCTGCTTCCGGCATCTCTGTGAGGAGGCAGACATCCGCTGCAGTGTGGACGAACTGCCTGTCCACACGGTCCTGCCCAATTACAGCACCTTTATAGAGCTTGCCTCTGTTAGCAATATGATGGCTACAGGTTAGTGGTACAGCAGCACACTGTGACATGGGATTAGACTGACAGCTTTAAGCTTTAGGGAGACTGTATTTTTCCATGAATACCAACCCGAACAGCTAATACCTATGTGGCTGGCTAAATTAAAAAAAAAAAAGTATATATAAATATATTATTAAATATATTAAATAAATAAATATAAATATATAATATATATATATATATATATATATATATATATATATATTTTATTTGTGGTCATGAATATTTTATTTTATTTTATTTTATTTTTCAAGAAAATAGCAGTTGATACTGAAGTGGCAATATAAATTCATATATAGTCAATTTTTTGAAATCGAGATTTATACATCACCTTAAAGCTGAATGAGAAAGCTTTCCTTTGATGTATGGATTGTTAGGATATTTGGCCGGGATACAACTATTTGAAAATCTGGAATCTGAGGGTGCAAAAAAAATCAAAATATTGAGAAAATCACCTTTAAAGTTCTTAGCAATGCGTATTACTAATCATAAATTAATTTTTGATATATTTACGGTAGAAATTTTACTAAATATCTTCATAAAACATGATCTTTACTCAATATCCTGATGATTTTTTGCATAAAAGAAAAATCTATAATTTTGACCTGTACCATGTATTTTTGGCTATTGCAAAAAATATACCTGTACTACTTAAGTCTGGTTTTGTGGTCCAGGGTCACATATTTAGTAGGTTACTTAATTATTTTTTTGGCTGTGAATATGGCATTTGATACTGGTAATCATAAATTCTGATTAAAATTGATTTAGTGGCATGACTTCTTGGAATGTTTTTTTTTTTTTTTGGGGGGGGTCGATCTCATTGCAAAATAGAACAACCTGCAAACTTTTTGTGCATTCAGGCCGCAACACACTTCAGAAGAGAGTGATGGCGCTGTTAAGGAGAATAAAACACCCTACAGCTGGAAATGTAGAGGTAAGCATTTCATTGCATAATCATAATGTGAATTTGAAATCTTATTTGTTTTTTCAGTTATTAAATGCTAATGATTGAGATCTTTTGCAGCATCTCCTAATTTTAATTAACTCAAATTTGACCGTTTTCAATCTTAGGCATGGGAAGACACGTATTCAAAATGGGAGCAAGCAACTAGACAGATACTCAACCAACCGAAAAACAAAGTGGAAGATGGACAGGTAGTTAAAAGAACACTAATCAGTTGAGAATATCACCTTTTTTTTTTCCCCACTTCACCAACTCTTGTTTCTCTGTCCTCAGGAGTGGATCAACATGACCGGTTTCTTGTGTGCCCTGGGAGGGGTTTGTCTCCAGCAGCGTAGCACGCCTAGCTTAGGCACCTACAGCCCTCCTATGGGCCCCCTAACTGAACGCAAAGGCTCCATGATCTCTATGGGCTCTTGTGAGGTTAACAGCGAAACGTCTCTTAACAGGTTTCTGGAGCGTCTGCTGGGTCTCATGGTCTGTACACATGAGAAGGTGGGCGTGCAGATTCGCACCAACGTCAAAGACCTTGTGGGACTAGAGCTCAGTCCAGCTCTCTACCCCATGCTCTTTAACAAGCTACGCAACAGCATCGGCCGTTTTTTTGAGACCCAGGGTCCGGTAAGTGATGATAGACATGATATGCAGCTATAGGATTAGATATTATGTTAGAAGCAGTGCACAGGTGTAATTTTCAGAGCATAAATACCAATATTACAAAGAACTCTTTAATATTACACTCAAAAAGCAAACATTTTATTATAATTACAGTAGAAAATAATTGTTTTATAATAAAATTAAATTATTATAAAATAAATGTCATTATTAATTCATTAACATTTATTTACGAGTGTCTATGTGTGTTTCTATTTATTATTTGTGTGTTTTTAAATATTTAAATATTTTATAAAATGTATTAAACGTTTTAAAATGTAAATTCAATACAATATCTCTAATTATCATGAAGAAGCCACAATGCAAAATACAACAGACTGGCTATTCTTACAATGCATTACTCAAGCCTTCAAATGCACTAAATAGCTGTCATGTATAGTTTTGGACGCAAGGTGGCAGAATACCAACACTGTCAGATCAATCCAGACAATGCAGTCCTTTCATATACCATCCGATCAGCAGTCAGTGATCTGTGTCCTCTAGAATGATCTAACATGCATTAAGCACTGGGATTTGTTGTAAATACTGTATTTTTTCCATTTTATATCATATCAGCATCATCATATCACAATCTGCGTATGCTTTGCCGTATTGTCTTTTTCAGGTTCCTATTACAGACACGAACACATTGTTTGTAGAGCAAACCATCGCCATCATGAAGAACCTGCTTGACAGTCACACTGAAGGAAGCTCAGAGCACCTTGGTCAAGCCAGCATTGAGACCATGATGCTCAATTTGGTTAGGTGAGACTTTGATTTAACTTAAAAAAAAAAAAAAAAAAAAAAAAAAAAAAAATAGGAAAAATGTTAATATAAACAGTGGATTTCAATGGAAGAGCATTAAGTTTATTTTTCGGTTAAAGAAATTTTCTAAATGTGCCTTACTTCTGTTATCCTCAGGTATGTGCGTATTTTAGGGAACATTGTCCATGCCATTCAGATCAAAACCAAGCTGTGCCAGCTAGTGGAAGTGATGATGGAACGCAGGGACGACCTCTCCTTCTGCCAAGAGATGAAATTCAGGTAAATTTAACCACAAAAAAAAGGAGTAGTTCTAAAAAATTCTAATTGTCTCTAATGCTCACCATGGCTGGATTTGTTTGGTCAAAAAATACAGTAAAACCAGTAATATAGTTATACTATATACTATAGTAACATAGTGAAATATAATTACAATTCATATAAATGAAATCTAATTAAAATAAATGTTTGGGGTTTTTTTGGATTTTAAAATGTAATTTATTCATATAATGGAAAAGCTGAATTTTTTTTAGCTTTTAGATCATAAAGAAAAATTCTTGTCAGTGTTAAAAACGTTTGTGCTTAAAGGGTTAGTTCACCCAAAAATAAAAATTTCCCCGTGATTTACTCACCCTCAAGCCATCCTAGGTGTATTTGACTTTCTTCTTTCAGACCAATGCAGTTAGAGTTATTATAAAATGTCCTGGCTCTGCCAAGCTTTATAATGGCGGTGAATGGCTGTTGATTTTCCAAAAAAATGCATCCATCCATCATAAAAAGTACTCCACATGGCTCTGGGGGATTATTATGAAGGCCTTCTGATGGCAAAATATCCATATTTAAAACTTTCTAAATCATAATCTCTTTGTAAAGAAAAATGAGAGGATTTCAATATATAAGCCAAGTTAGACTGATTTTCCTTTGCTATAAACAAAACTTGGTTCTCTTGAGACTAGCATATTCTCACTAGAGCATACACTACGCCTACGTCATCTGCTGAAATGCCACACATATGACAGTTAGTGGAAGCTAGAGATTACGGTTTATGAAGTTTTAAATATGCTATTTTCTTTTACACAAATGCATCAAATCGCTTCAGAAGGCCTTTATTAACCCCCCAGAGCCATGTGGAGCACTTTTTATGATGGATGGATGCACTTTATTGGATTTCAAAAAATCAACACCCATTCAGAACCATTATAAAACTAAGAACCAAGACATTTTTTTAAATATAACTCCTTGTATTCGTCTGATAGAAGACAGTCATACACACCTAGGATGGCTTGAGGGTGAGTAAATCATGGGGTAATTTTCATTTTTGGGTGGACTATCCCTTTAAAGGAACCGTATGTAAGAAATTCATTTCAGTTAATCATAAAATGGCCCTGACATGTCACTAGACATTAAGAAATCATGTTCATTTCAAATACTTATATCACTGACAACAGTGGTCCGGCCAGAATATTGTCATTTAAAAGTGAAAGTTGCAGCTCTCAACTGATGTTGATGTTGTCATGTTGTGTTTTGGTCTGAGGCGCCACCCTCCAGCTATCTACCAATCACGAAGTCAGTAGAGTTTCGTCATCCGGGTTGCCAGCTCTGCTGTAGTTACAGCTGCAGCTACGAATGTGTCGGATAAAACATGTATAAAGTTACGAAACCTAAAAGACCTCGTTATGAATCCGAAGTACGTTGTGCCAAAGTCCGAAATAAAACAAAGATTTGTATAGGAGATGCCTTTGACAGATGGAGACGGCTGAAAACGGAGAAGAATTTTAACACTAGAACCGCCAGAGGTCGCTGTATACCTAAAACCGCCATGCGGGTAAATTTTACCCACGCACAAAAGTGTTTTGATATGGCTAAAGAAGATTTTATTTCACTGTATTATGCCACTGTCTTGATAAAGAAGTGTCTAGTGTCATAAAAAAATGATTGTCTAGTCATCAACTTTTATTTTTGCCCTGTTGTTTTGTTTATAGATTTTTGTGCAGGCTACAGTCCGTTTTCATAATAGTCAATTTAACATAAACAAGACTGCTCTGACAAAGGGAATTAAAAGGAAGTAACTACATAATTGTGTGGTGCAATATAAGAATTCGTTGTCATTATTCAATAAATTAAGAGAATTCATGTTATTTAAATTACTAATATAGCCCATAGACAACGTGTAATAATAACTCGGGCACATGGCATATGATGATGCGATGTCAAATTCAAGTGCACAGCTTCACCTAAGGAATGATTAATTTGTTTACTTATATCATTTATAATTTGAATAAGAGAACAACACAAATAAACTTAGGATAATCAAAAAAAAGAAAAAAAGAAAGGTTGTATTCATTACACAGATCAGATTTTTTTTTCAGGAAACGGACAGACTAGAATAAATAGCAACACAGTAGCGAACAAAAAACAATAGAAATTGCAAAACAAAAATTAAATAATTCAAAGTTTTAACAATATGTGTAACGTTAAAACGTTAAGGCTAAAACATCTAAATATAAGATCGCTCGCTGTCAGATGAGCCGTCAGACGCTGAGCGACCCAGGACGCATAACAGACTCTCCAATAATCATGTATTTAGTGCTTCTAATACCTCTTCGGCATCAATAAACTGCCTTCTTTTACTCATATTTACTTTATTTGTGAAACTGATAACCACTAATTCAGTGAGTAAAAGGCGCTGCCTAGCAATGTACAATGTAAAAACATAACCGGCAAGATTATGACAGTGCGAAAATACACGCATTATATAGTGGGTAAATTTGACCCGTGATGGCGCTTTTAGGTATAAATGCTCCGTTTTTCGATCTGGTATTATCTAAACACTTTTTAACACCAGGGCATTTTAAATTACACAATTTTAGTAAAAGTCAATGACTGGGAGGGTTGAGTGTTTTATGGAAATTAAGGTATGTACATTTGAATAACAGGTACGGGTATTGACCCCGTGACGGTTGTAGTGTTAAGACAGATGCCAACGTTGCTAATTTTCTCCTGGACAGGTAATGTTTGTTGGTATAGGCTAAAAGCCCTGTGCTTCCGTACACAGTGGATTTTCCACGGTCGCCCATGCTAAATGCGTTCATAAAAAGCTTTATATCACACCACTAGCACGGTATGAAAACAATCTATGTTCGGGATGAAATGTGGTATTACAGTACATCTTTACGAAATATTTGGCTAATCGCCTTTAGTAAAGTTAGGGGATACGCCGTTCTACAGTATTTTGAAAGTGATTGCAGTACCAGTTTTGGCCACAATCCTACATACGGTTCCTTTAATGCTTTTGTGGAGAAACTGCTGCAGTTTGTGAATTGTTAAGCTGAGATGTCTGACGTGCTTTTCTTAGAAATAAAATGGTGGAGTACCTCACTGACTGGGTGATGGGAACCTCTAATCAAGCAGCAGATGATGACGTCAAATGTCTGACCCGGTATGGTCTTTAGAGTTTCATACTGTTTATAATATTTTTATTAAATATTTATTATGTTTATAATATTCATAATATTTTTTTAATGACTTAAAGCCTGACACAGCCTGTTTTTCTCATGCTGTGAATGTGTCGCAAAGGGATCTGGACCAGGCAAGTATGGAGGCAGTAGTCTCTCTGTTGGCTGGACTTCCTCTGCAACCCGAGGAGGGTGATGGCGTTGAGCTCATGGAGGCCAAGTCTCAGCTCTTCCTAAAGTAGGATCATTCATCCAACCCTTTTTTTGTTTTGTCTTTTAAGGTTTCTGTCAGTAATCTCTTCTCCTCTTCCTGTAGATACTTCACGCTGTTCATGAACCTGTTGAATGACTGCAGTGAAGTCGAGGAAGACGGCCAGCAGGTGGCAGGGCGAAAACGTGGGATGTCTAGACGACTGGCATCTCTGCGGCACTGTACTGTGCTGGCCATGTCTAACCTGCTCAACGCTAACGTCGACAGCGGCCTCATGCACTCCATCGGTGAGAAGCGCTGACATTATCATGGATACTTATTGATTCTTATTGATGGATTCACCTGATTCTGATGTCTTTGAGACAGGTCTAGGGTACCATAAGGACCTGCAGACACGAGCTACATTCATGGAGGTGCTCACTAAGATCCTCCAGCAAGGGACGGAGTTTGACACGCTAGCAGAGACTGTGCTTGCAGACCGCTTTGAGAGACTGGTCGAGCTGGTTACCATGATGGGTGACCAGGGCGAACTGCCCATAGCCATGGCACTGGCCAATGTGGTCCCCTGCTCTCAATGGGTGAGAGATATTAAAGGGATTGTTCACTCAAAAATAAAAAATCTGTCATTAATAACTCACCCTTGGCTTTCGTTCAACTTCAGAGCACAAATGAAGATATTTTTGATGAAATCTGACAACAACACAACTACCACGGTTAAGGCCCAAAAACGTAGTAAGGGCATCGATAATATAGTCCATGGGACAGCAGTGGTTCAACCGTAATTTTATCTACGAGAGTACTTTTTGCGAGCAAAGAAAACAAAAATAACTTTAACAATTTAACACAAAAAGTATTTTCATAGCTTCATAAAAGTATGATTGAACCACTGATGTCACATGGACTATTTTAATGATGTCCTTGCTAGGGTTGTCCCCTAACAGTCGACTAAACGTTAGTCATACAGATAAGAGTTACATATCTTTCAAATTTGTAATGACTTTTAAAGATTTATTTGTTTGCACTCACAATAACAACGAAACGTTGCGCTTTTGTGAAAGAATGAAAGCATAGAGGATACGCTTTCTGCCGTCTTGATCTCTGTGAAATTGAGCGCGAAACCCTGAAACTCTGTATGCTTGCCTTACAGACATGAAAAATATATCTGTAGAAAGTGAAATGTCTAGTTTTAAATGAACCAATTCAAATAAAAAACAAATATTCTCCTATTATGTAATCTTTATGAAATGTGCATCATCTTAAGCCGAAAACAAAGAAAGCACTAGTTTATCAGTAAATTATTAAAATGTTAATGCAGTCTCCTTGCTGTTTTTCACTGACACATTCATAATTATTATATCTGCTGGTGCACTCTGGGAAGTTTGACAAGTTATTAGGCTATGTAGGCAATTAAAGGCTCATTATTAGGATTTATATGATCTGTTAATAAACGTGCAACTAATAGTCGACTAATGCTTAAAATAAACGACTGCTGGTTGACCAGAAAAATGTTTAGGGCAGCCCTAGTCCTTACTACCTTTCTGGGCCTTGAGAGTGTCAGTTGTGTTGCTGTCTATATGGGTCAGAAAGCTTTTCATCAAAAATATCTTAATTTGTTTTCTGAAGATGAACGAAGGTCTTGCAGGTTTGCAACAACATGAGGACGAGTAATTAATGATAATTTAAATTTTGTCATCATTTTATCAATCAACCTCATGCTGTGCCAAAGCTGTATGACTTTCTTTCTTCTGTGGACCATAAGAAGTTTTTTTATGCGTATAGTGCAAGTCAGTGGGGTCCAATGTTCGGTTCCATACATTCTTCAAAATATGCAGAATAAAGAAAATCATACTTATTTCTAACTAGCTATTTAACTCTGTTTTGCTCAGAGTAAAGCATTGGGTATATTGTTGGCCATTAGAAAGCTGTGCTCAATGTTCTAATGGTTTTCAGGATGAGTTGGCCAGGGTGTTGGTGACACTGTTCGACTCTCGCCATCTGCTGTATCAGCTGCTGTGGAACATGTTCTCAAAAGAGGTGGAGCTGGCTGACTCTATGCAGACCCTCTTCAGAGGAAACAGCCTAGCCAGCAAGATTATGACCTTTTGCTTTAAGGTAACTTGACACGGTGTCAGTCATAACACATTTCATTTATTTCTGTGATCCCCGAACTTTTGAATGGTAGTGTACTTAAAAACCAGCTATGTGTTTGCAGGTGTATGGTGCTGCGTATCTACAGAAGCTTTTGGAGCCCCTTTTGAGAGGAATCATCACCACACCAGAGTGGCAGCAAATCAGTTTTGAAGTGGACCCTACAAGGCATGTTTACCTAGTTAAACTGCGTTTCTATCATTGTCATTCTGCTGAAATGTTTAACTTCCCTTGTCTCCTCTTTAGGCTCGAACAGACGGAGAACCTGGAAGAGAACCAGAAGAACCTGCTGCAGATCACAGACCGCTTTTTCCTTGCCATCATCAACTCTTCAACCGAGTTTCCTCCACAGCTGCGCAGTGTGTGCCACTGTTTGTATCAGGTATGCTCACTGCCTAATGCCAGTCTGCTTTTTTGTTTTGTTTTTGTTTTTTTACACCACTGTTACTGCATCCTCTGAATGACTGCATTGTGGCTGTCTTTCTTGCTTGGGCATCCACTGATCAGTCTTCCAGTCACTTCTAACAAGAGAACCTGCTCTTATCCTCTCACACCACTGCTCACCTCTGTCTGTTTGTGTACGAATATCAGACAGTTAAAATGCCCCAATTTCCTTCAGATACACACTTAAGATAAATTGAAAATTCTGGGGTTGGTAGGATTGTTCTGATCCTTTGTGATCTTAGTTTTTGAAAGAGGTCTCTTTGATTAAAAATACAGTAAAAACAGTAATATTGTGAAATATTTGTACTATTTAATACAACTATTTTCTATTTTTTTATGTTCTGTTTTAAAATGCAATTTATTCCTGTAGTGGCAAAGCTGAATTTTCAGAAGTAGTCCAGTCACATGACCCTTCAGAAATCATTTAAGCATGTTGATTTTGTGCTCAACAGTCATTTAGTATTATTATCTGTGTTGTGCTGCTTTTTTCAGGACTTTGATCATTTTTTGGACACTTGCAGAATAAAAGCATTAATTTATGGTATGAAGACTTGTATGGCTTAGTATAACATAACTGATGTCTTTTTTCTGAAATATGTAGTAGAAAACCCATGAAAGATTTATGTTATTTAAAAAATCCAAATCGTTTCATACATATTTTGGACTATGGTGGCATGCCATTATTTTGATGATGTGAAATGTTTGCACTTGTTGACTTACTGGCGCTACCTGTTTCCATCAACTCAGAATACACAACTCGGAAAATAAAATACTACGATGCCACATTGGGTGGCTTTTGGTTGTAATTTTCAGTCGAAGGGCAACAAGAGAAACAAAGTTTTCACTGCTTTCCTAGCGATAAGAGGAGGAGAAAAAAAATGGGATGATGCCCGTGGACGAATAAAACCTCAGAAAGACCCGTGTATTTGATCTTTCCACTTTAACCCTGATGCCTTTGAGGCTTTTAGTAGATTACAGCTACTGAAAGAGCTAACAAATGGCAGAGACAAGAAACCCTAGATGCCATCCTGGCAGGATGTAAACATGCTGTAGCTTGTCATGACGCTGCATCTACTAAAGCAGTTTCTCAGTATGGATTGCCTCGAAATCCAGGGGTGTTTAGACTTCCTTGTGGCGAAAAATCGATGGTACGGCATTCGCTACGCTTATATCCATTGCCGTCTGTAAGCTCTTTCAGTAGCTGTGGTGATTGTATCAGTATATGTTGTGGTAAAAATACCAACAGGTATCACCAGTAGCTCACCAGATGCAACCATTTCACGTCATAGAAATATCGGCGTCCCACACAATCATATATATATATGTAACGGTGTGGATTTTTCTTAAATAATGTAAATCTTTTATGAGTTTCCTACTACATCATTTAGTAGGAGACATAATTTTAGTTATTTTGAGCCATACAAGTCTTAATACCTTAAGTTCCCTTAAAAAAAAATCTACTGAGCTCGCACTTTTAAATGGTAATGTACATTGCATTACTGGTGTCCAATATTATCATCCAGTATTGTCATGGTTATTATATGTTCCTTATATGTTACTATTATAATGAACCCAAAAGGCATATATAAGAATGTTTAAAATGTTACTGTTGTCATAAAATTTAAATAGGTTTGTGGCATTCAAACTGCAAACTTTTTTTAGTTAAATCATATTGCAACCTGTTCTTACTACTGTTCTTAAAGCAAATGTAGGGATGCACGATATTAGATTTGTTTTGCCAATATCCAATATGCTGATATTTTTCAACTCATTTTGGCCAGTAGCCAATGCCGATACTGATATATTTCCTTTTGTTTGGAAACAGCACCAAGTCTCTCCTGTGTGGAAATTATAAGCAAATTATTTGAACTTATTTTAAACAATAATGAAGTTCATTTGTAGTGACAGTACAGAAGCTTTTAAAATAACTATAAATGAACTGTATATAAATTGCAACTTTTTTAAATTTATTTTCTAGAAAAATGCAGTGGTAACCATATTTTATTTTAAGATTTAACAATTGTAGTTGGTCTAAAGCAAAAGAGTTGTAAAAATTCTGAAAATCTTTTAAAGCTTATAATTTGTTTAAAAAATGTAACACATTACACTTTAATAAATAAATCAGTATATATAAAAAAATTTTTTTTTACTGTTTGTGATTTATATTTTTTTGTAAATATTATATTTATGTAAGCTATAGCTTCTGACCTTTTGAATCAAAATATACTCATATGCTCATATAAAATGCTCATGCTAGCACACCCTGTCCACATGTGAGTCAGTCCTCTTGTCGCCAAGACATATTGGAATAATTTTTCAAATCGGGCCGATTTTTACATTTAAAGACTCCGATATCGGCCCGATAATATCGCGCATCCCTAATTAAATGATATTTTAAGGCATTTAAGGAGCGATTATAAAATGCTTCCGGTATCCCCATTACAAATGATTACAAATGGCAAAATCCAAGATCTGCTGAATAATTTGCTGCTCCACATGCAACAACAGACATTACAGGTTCAGTCTGAAACACATTTTGATAGTGATTGAAACTGTGTTGTAAAAGTTTATATGTCATGTTCAGGTGCAAATCACAATTCTCCCAGCTGCGATAAACTGTGTATATATATCAAACATGGTACATTAAACAGTGTATTCATCCCGCAGTTGAAATCACTTCCACCTGAGCGTACAAAAACAATTTATTTTGTTCCTTTCCATTATGACTTGAATAGAAAGAAATTGAAGGGTGAGTTTATACAATTGGTAGTGCATCATCTTTTTACAGAAACTAAAGTACCACCTACTGTCTTTTCCTCTCATCTCTGATGTGACTGTACTCTGTCAAGAGCACCATCTTGTGGACGGTGATGATTTTTAAGCGTAGAAAAGAGCTTTGAAAGACAAAACAACCTTTCTTTTTTTAATTACAAGTGGTTTTGTTTTCTTTCTTATTGCGGTTTCCTTTCATGGGGTCTCTTGTCTTTTTTGTGACAATGAGGATCTGGTTGTGATGTGATGTTCGATTTATTGAGTCCCATTAAAACAATAGTTTTGTGGCATATAGTTAGCTTAGAGGTCATTGCTATGCTAGTGGACTCTTGCAAGTTTAAGTTTAGTAGATACACACATTTAAAACAGTTTTTGCTTTCTGGGAAAACAGACTTAAAAAATGGACTCATCCTACCTAAATCAGCTGCAAACATCAGTCCTGCTGCACACTTCTTTCTATCTTCTGCATGATCCACTTGTGTCCTCATATATGCAACGCACACATTCTGGTCTTTAATTTCCTGCAGCTAGCATTAACTTATTGCTAATATCTTTACACTCTTAACATATCTACACTTTGTTTGCTTGGGCCCGAGAGCTGTTTCTCTACTCCACTTTAGCATCTTTACTGCTTTTGCTTTACTTTCTGCTTGGAGAGCTTCAGCCGGTGTTTCTTAATCACTGAAATCAACATGAATGAAATTGTTGGTAGATCAGCTCTTAGGAAGGCAGTGGTTGTGTTGTCTGCTCCTTCATTGTGTTTGTATGCACTGTGGCTGTGCTGAGTGCAGTTGTGTAGCTGCTGTGACCTCTCTGTGCTCATCTCTGCCCTGTAGGCTACTTGCCACTCCCTTCTGAATAAAGCCACTGTTAAAGAAAAAAAGGAAAACAAAAAATCCGTAAGTGTTTTAGCATTTTATTTTTTCTTTAGCTGCTATTTATTATTAGTTTGGGTTTACTCATACCATAAATGCAACATGTTTTATGGTTTGTTTGTTTTTTCTTTTGTTTAATTATGAATTTGTTCATTTGTTGTTTTTTTTCATGTTTTTGGATTTTGGTTTTTCGCCAGAACATGTTCAGAAACACCTGTGTAAAGAGTGTTGTTTGCAGTATGTTGGGTTTTCTTATAAGCGAGCAGTTAAACAAAATAATTGTACTGCTTCGGATCACCCTTTTTTTTTTTTCGAATTTCTACTGTTGTGGACTGGGTCAGTGGTGGCGGGCAGTTTGGATCAGTTCAGCTTTTCTGTGTCTTGCAGTAAAGCAGAAGACTTCTTTGTGTGGGTTTAAGGTCTGTTTCAACATGAAAACAATGTATCCACAGAAATGCAGACCTTGAGCCTTGGTCTACCTTCTGAGAGTGTGTAAACTTAGAAAACATTAGGAATCTACATTTTGGGCTACTGGAAGAGTCCTTTCTTTCTTGGAAAACTTTTAATGGAGGTGTTGAGTGATTTGCATGCTTTAAATACGATCTAATGAACATGTTGGCACTACTCTGGCTTCTGTCATGTGCTCTATGGGTCATCTTCGAAACAATGGTTGTGCATGTTTTCAATTTCAGAAACCATTGGTGCTCATGCATGCCTGATTATGTATGTAATGGTGTAAAATGTCTAATTATTCCCACATTTAATTTTCTGTCTGTTTGTTTTTTCCTCATTTCCTTTCTCTTGGTATTTACTAGGACTAAAGCATGGTGTGTTTTAATGATCTTTTCTGATTGATTATTAATGTGTTTACATATTAAAACACTGGTTGCTATCAAAAATATATAAAAGGGAAAAATGTGTTTACACATTGCACAGTTGAGATTTTAAAATTGTAAAACTGCATGTAGTTACCAAATTTGATTTTCCGAAAACTATACACAAAGAATGGGTTAATTACGAAGATTATTATTATTTATTTTTTTATTTTTTTTTATTCAAAAGATGATTATTTGGTTCTCAGTAGTAGAAGGATTTGAAAAGGTTTGCATAAGCTGAGATCTTTCATAGCCTACTTTAAATCTCAGTCTAATTAAATGGACTTGAAGTCACTTGAGACTAAAACAATTCAGTCATCTAAAAATAATGTGTCAATTGAAGGTGTAGTGGATTTGTGGCCACACATTATTTTTAGGGTGTGTATGCATTGGTACGTCCTGTTCTACAAATATTTATTTTGGTTACTCATGGAGTTACTATTACGTGTTTTAGTGTGATGTCTATAAGTACTGTGTACATTGCATTTTATCGATAAGCTGCATCAGTTTGCATTTCTGCCATCATAGTCTGACATTTAATTTTTAGTTCTGTGCAAACATTGTTTAGTGTTTCAAGTCTCATGACCATTTTTGTTTACTGTCATGTATAGCCTGTTTTAGCTGACATGAAACACATTTAGCAGTTATTTTTCTCTTCTGTCATTCACTTAGTTTCTTTCCTAATAATATTCTTTCCTAAATTTTAAACTATTGAAATATGTTCATATTGTTTTACTTTAGAATTAAAATCATCATGATGGCAATGATATATAGGGCCCTATGATTTCCGCGATGCGGAAAATGCGCACGGAATCACAAAATCCAGTCATAAAAATGGAATTTACTGAATAATGTGGAATTTGCCAAAGTTTGGATGAATTAATCAAAATACACTTAAATCAAACTGCGATATGGACTAGTATCTGTAAATATTAAGCCACAACAATACCATTTAAAATGAATCCTGCATGTTTTGAGTGTCTCTGTGTTAATGAATGGCATACACGCACAGTTTTGTTAACTACAAACATACTGAAGTGCGCGTCTGTCGTCTCACTAAATGAGGAGATAAATACAGGAACGACGTCTCTAGAACTGCTCTGAGAGTCGTTTCATGAGCATTTGATCATTCCATTTGAGTAAAACTAGCGTCATGTCATATACACACAGAACTGTAAAGGTATTCAATTCAATTAAATAATTAAACATAAATGAAATTAATGTTTTATGCCTTCATTTGATAACCAGAAAATTTAAAATGCACAACATAGAATTTTTAAAGGAAAAAAAACATTAGACATGCTAAAACACAGAATTTCATAAGAATAAAACACGTAGTGAGGAAAAAAATAAAACTTTTAATTGGGCCCTAAACGTGATGTTTTTTTGTTTTGTTTTTTTTTGGCTAAACTTTTAATAAATTCATGTGAAATTGTTTAAGTTTCATGATTTTAATTAATTAGACATGATTTTTGAATTAAATAAAACTTAATTTAACCATTAAAAAGGAGTCGAGAAAAATTAAAGCGGAAAAAACGGAATTTGGAAAAAAATCAAATGGATTTCACAGGGCCCTAAGAAAGAAATTGACTTTTACCTGTCATTTGTATTGCATCCTTCCAGCACTCAGCTATCTTTCCTCTTGTTTCCCTCCATCCGTTTGTGCAGGTGGTCAGCCAGCGGTTTCCTCAGAACAGTATAGGTGCGGTAGGAAGTGCCATGTTCTTGCGCTTCATCAACCCGGCTATCGTATCACCGTACGAAGCAGGAATCCTAGACAAGAAACCTCCACCTCGCATCGAGCGTGGCCTCAAGCTAATGTCTAAGGTAAGTGAGTAAACTGATGCCATTTTTATACATATTATGCATGTCTTCCATTTCCATAATCTGGCAAACATGACAAACTGGCAAAATGGAATGTTATTTACACTTTTTTTTTTTTTTCCCAGATTCTCCAGAGCATTGCTAATCATGTCCTTTTCACAAAAGAAGAGCATATGCGGCCCTTTAATGATTTTGTCAAAAGCAACTTTGATGCCGCCAGAAGGTATGTTTGTATTTGATTGATTTTCACATATTAGATCGTTTTTGTTTCTCTCATGTGGAGATTCTTGATTTGTGCTAGATTTTCATCACACATTCGTAACTTTTGGCGCTCTAGCGGTTACTAAAAAGAACTGCACTGTAGCTGGACCTTCTTCTCTCTGTTTATGTCTATGTCGAATCACACAGGTACTGGGCTGCTCCGCAGGGGTTTCTACCAGAACTAGCCTAAAATAGTCAGAATATAAGTACTTATTATAGGTGTACCGTAGTGATTCAGGATAAGACAAAATCAGGTATACTCTTAAAAATAAAGGTTCTTTATTGACATCAATGGTTCATCCGTGGAACCTTTCAAATGCAAAAACGGTTCTTTAGATTTTTAAAAAGGTTCTTCAAAGTGGTTCTTTTAGGAACTGACTGAAAGGTTCTTTGGGGAACCAAAAATGGTTCTTCTATGGCTTCACTGCAAAAACACCCTTTTGGAACCTTTATTTATAAGAGTGTATCCAAATATATATGTCCTTAAAACTTAAAGATATGGACTAAAAGCAGTAAAACTCCAGTTGTGATTTTTGAGTCTTGAAACACAATGTTTTAAAATCCATCTGATTCTCAGAAACTTTATGAACCTTGGGCTTCAAAGTGGCTAATTTTTGTTTTGGCAGATTCTTCTTGGATATTGCATCTGATTCTCCGCCAAGTGACTCAGTGAACCACAGTCTGTCTTTTATCAGTGACGGCAATGTGCTCGCCCTGCACCGTCTGTTATGGAACAACCAGGAAAGAATTGGCCAATACCTGTCGAGCAACAGGTAAAATAGCTTCTAGATAAACAAAGAGTGTTAAGTTATTTGCAAGGTACACAATATCTATTTGCTTGGGTTTTTCAGTGGCTAACCCATCAAGAAACAATTTTCTTCTGTGGTAAATGTAAAAGAGTTTAGTGCATGGAAAATATGTAATATATATACACTTTTAATACAGTTTTAACAAATCTTATAATCAAACTTTAAACCACAGGGACCACAAGGCAGTGGGCCGCAGACCATTTGACAAGATGGCCACCCTTCTGGCATACCTGGGCCCTCCTGAACATAAGCCAGTAGCTGACACACACTGGTCCAGCCTCAACCTCACTAGCTCAAAGTTTGAGGAGTTTATGACAAGGTTACTCTTGCTTTTTTTCCTATTGCTCTTCAGTATTAAATAAGAAATAGTAAGAAGGATAGTTGTGAAAATATAAAGCTAAACTAAATTATTCGTGAAAGAAAACATTCAATATATATATATATATTTTTTTTTTTAAATAAATTAGCAACCCTAATATATATTCCTCTTTTTAAAGACATCAAGTCCATGAGAAAGAGGAATTTAAAGCTTTAAAGACCCTCAACATCTTTTATCAAGCTGGCACTTCAAAGAATGGCAATCCCGTCTTTTATTACATTGCTCGCAGGTAAGAGCTTTATTTTTTGAGTCATGCTACATTGGTGTAACTTTGTTTGTTTTGGATGTTCTTTTACCTCTCCTGTATCCTGTTTGATTTGTTTATACTCCTTCTTTAAGGCTTGTTTGAACGACCAAACAATTTTTAGAATAATTTGCGTAAATGCATAAAATCGCTGCAGAATATCAGTTCATTGATGCATTAGTCTGTAGTGTGTCATATTTAATAGAAATGACCAGTGTTGGAGGTAACGCATTACAAGTAATGCGAGTTACGTAATAAAATTACTTTTTTCAAGTAACTAGTAAAGTAACGCATTACTTTTGAGTTTCTAAGAAAATATCTGAGTTACTTTTTCGAATAAGTAACGGCAGTTACTTTTTTCCCCACTTATTGATTGACAAATCTCCTGTCGGGAAATTGCGAGTAAACATGATGTTACTGTATTCTAGACTAAATGTGAACATGCATTAATTTATCTCACTCTCAAAAAACAGATTCAGTATTCCTCAAAATGAATAAAAACAGTGAAATGCAAACTGAGAATATGATGCATCCCTGCAATAATTAAATATGTTAAATAAAACAAATATCCTGTGTAAATATTATGTATTTAATTCCATTTTATTAACCAGTGTCTTTGCTGCTGGCCTTCGATGATGCAATTCACCCATTAACATATGCAAATACCCGTCCTTGTCTGTTTAGCGTTTGTAATGTCATTTAGATTTGTCAGTGAAGTTTTTTTTGTCCTTAATCTTCTTGTGTGGTCTTTATATATATATATATATATATATATATATATATATATATATATATATATATATATATATTTATATTTATATATATATATATTTATATTTATATAATATATATATATATATATATGTGTGTGTATATATACTTTTTTTTTTTTTTTTTTTTTTGGATTTTATTTAAGCACTTTCATTCTTTAGGTCTTAAGGGAGTTGATAATCAGATCAGCTGAAAGAACTTGAAAACCATAAAAGTGTAGAGCAGAAATCCAGGCAGTCCCATTGGTAAATGAGCTACTGCAATAGAAGTGGGTTTATTGGTGGTGCTGGTGCTTGATTTACCGGTGGTGCTTGCTGTGTCTTTGGAGCTTGCCGTGTTTGTGGAGCCTTGCGTGCTCGAGGAGCTCTGTGCGTTTGTGGAGCCTTGCATGGTCGAGGAGCTCTGCGCGTTTGTAGAGCCTTGTGTGGTCGAGGAGCTCTGCGCGTTTGTGGAGCCTTGCATGCTCGAGGAGCCTTGCGTGCTCGAGGAGCTCTGCGCATTTGTGGAGCCTTGCGTGGTCGAGGAGCTCTGCGCGTTTGTGGAGCCTTGCGTGCTCGAGGAGCCTTGCGTGCTCGAGGAACTCTGTGCGTTTGTGGAGCCTTGCATGCTCGAGGAGCCTGCTGCGAGGAGCTCTGCGCATTTGTGGAGCCTTGTGTGGTCGAGGAGCTCTGCGCGTTTGTGGAGCCTTGCGTGCTCGAGGAGCCTTGCGTGCTCGAGGAACTCTGTGCGTTTGTGGAGCCTTGCATGCTCGAGGAGCCTTGCGTGCTCGAGGAGCTCTGCGCATTTGTGGAGCCTTGCGTGGTCGTGGAGCCTTGCGTGCTTGAGGAGCCCTGCGTGGTCGTGGACCTCTGCGCGTTTGAGGAGCCTTGCGTGGTCGAGGAGCTCTGCGCGTTTGTGGAGCCTTGCGTGGTCGAGGAGCTCTGCGCGTTTGTGGAGCCTTGCGTGCTCGTGGAGCCTTGCGTGCTTGAGGAGCCCTGCGTGGTCGTGGACCTCTGCGCGTTTGAGAGCCCTGCGTGTGTCGAGGAGCTCTGCGTGTTTGTGGAGCCCTGCGTGCTCGTGGGTGCCCGTGGCGTGCTCGTGGAGCCCCGTGCTCGTGGAGCCCTCGTGCTCTTAGAGCCCTGCGTGCTCGTGGTCGTGCTCGTGGTGCCCTGTGTGAGGAGCTCAAGGTGGAGCCCTGTGTGCGTGGTCGTAGAGCTTGAGGAGCTCTGTGCGTTTGTGGAGCCCTGTGTGCTCGTGGTCATAGAGCCCTGCGTGCTCGTGCTCATGGTGCCCTGCGTGCTCGTGCTCATGGTGCCCTGCGTGCTCGTGCTCGAGGAGCCCTGCGTGCTCAAGGAGCTCTGTGTGTTTGTGGAGCCTTGCGTGCTTGAGGAGCTCTGTGCGTTTGTGGAGCCCTGCGTGGTTGTGCTCGTGGAGCCCTGCGTGGTTGTGCTCGTGGAGCCCTGCGTGGTTGTGCTCGTGGAGCCCTGCGTGGTTGTGCTCGTGGAGCCCTGCGTGGTTGTGCTCGTGGAGCCCTGCGTGGTTGTGCTCGTGGTGCCCTGCGTGGTTGTGCTCGTGGTGCCCTGCGTGGTTGTGCTCGTGGTGCCCTGCGTGCTCGTGGGTGTGGAGCTCTGCGCGTTTGTGGAGCCTTGCGTGGTCGTGGTCGTGGAGCTCTGCATGTTTGTGGAGCCCTGCGTGGTCGTGCTTGTAGAGCCCTGTGTGTGTGGGCGTGGAGCCCTGCGCGTTTGTGGAGCCTTGCGTGCTCGTGCTCGTGGAGCTGCGTGGCGTGGTCGTGGAGCCCTGCGTGGGTGTGGAGCCCGGCGTGGTCATGGAGCCCAGCGTGGTCGTGGTCATGGGATCTTGCATGTCGATATTTGCAATTAGAGCTACTAGAAGTAGTAGTATTTGCGTTTTCGAAGCCATATTCAAGTCTTTGGCTGTTTAGATGGGGCAAACAACAATATAAATTAAGTTTTTGATTTGTAAATGTTTTATATAAACCAGTCATAAGTAGCACAGGTACATTTGTAGAAATAGCCAGCAATACATTGAATGGGTCAAAGTTATCAATTTTTATTTTATGCCAAAAATCATCAGGACATTAAGTAAAGATCATGTTCAATGAAGATATTTTGTCAATTTCCTATTGTAAATATATCAACTTTATTTTTGATTAGTAATATGCATTGCTAAGAATTTAATTTGGACAACTTTAAAGGCAATTTTCCTAATAATTTGATTTTTGGACCCTCAGATTTCAGATGTTCGAATAGTTGTATCTCGGCCAAATGTTGTGCTATCCTAACAAACCACACATCAATGCAAAGCTTATTTATTGTATAAATCTTCAAAAATGTACCATTATGACTGGTTTTGTGGTCTAGGGTCACATATAAATGTATATAAATAGGGGTGTAACGATACATGTATTCTTACCGAACCGTCACGGTACGGGCATCCCAGTTCGGTGCATGAGGCCTTACAACGAATACAGGCACTTGCACACTTGAAAACAAAGCCCACTAGACAGTGACCATGTGCTGATTCTGAATGCATCTCTCACTGACAAAGGAGTATAACGTTACTTTAAAGGCCTGCACACTGAACTGTTTGCTTTTGTATCCTACCTTTCTCATTCGGCACAAATCTAAATATTCCAAAATATTTTCATGTTGACGATGTATCCAAATGCTAACGCGTTCCTGCGGTGACATAGTGAGGCGGGCACGCTCATGTATGTGGTTTGTGTGTGCCAGCGCGATTAGCTTTCCTCATACCAGCAAAATCAACTTAAACCCAAAACAAATATTGCTTTCTGCCATTTGAGTTTCCTCCCTGTCACAAAAATGAACTGAAACTCAGCAAATATAGGCTACGTTACATGTTGCACTGTTTTTCCCCTTGTCTAACAGTTGACTAAATTATAAAATAAATAAATATGTCAAGTATTTATTCCTTGTATGTATGTATATATGTATGTATATATGTATGTATATATTGCAGATTTTACAGCCTATATATGACATTATAATTTGATATATTTAGTATTTTCACACGTAGGTGGAAAAAAAATTGTCATTTGTACTACTGTCTGTTAAAAATAAATTAAAAGAAATCTAGCACAGTAGATTTTTTTTTTTTTTTCTGTTGTACCGAAATTGTATCTGTGACCACCGAACCGTGGCATCTGTGTACCGTTACACCCCTATATATATATATATATATATATATATATATATGTTATAAGTAATGTAACACATCCCAAATTAACCAATATTTACTACATTTTGAAACTATCGTTTGTATAAAATAGTCATATTTACCGTTTAGATGATTGCTCGTCTAGAAGGATGTCACTGTGAATGCCAGAGTAGACTGTTGTCTTTTTATTTAAGCATTACAGTTAAAACCAACACCCTCGGAAGAGGCAGAGGTGTGTTTGTAGAGGACTGATGTCAATGTGTTTGTGTTTTTTTTTTTTTTTTTTTTTCTCCAGCCTCTTCCTCTTAAAGGGATAGTCCTTCCAAAAATGTTGTTTTGTTGTTTACTCATGTTAATGTTATTCCAAACCTGTTAAACACAAAAAGATATTTTGGAGAACACTGGTGTCCAAACAACATTGGAACCCCCCAAAAAAAAAAAACACTTAAGCTTAAACAAGCTTGAAGTGAATTTTCATCTTGGGTTAAACTGACACTGATTCCACACACTGATTAGTTAGAAGAATGTTAGTGTTTGTATATGAATGTTTGTATATGTATTTAAATAATAGGACTTGATGGAATTATAGTCTTTCACATCAAGTTTGTTAATTCATCCAGTATTATAATACCTATTTATTTAGGAAAAATCAGTTTTTTTAAGGTTTACTTTACTGCCTCTGCCATCATGAGACTTTTGGCAGGGAGCATTTGTTAGTCACTAATCAGGACTATTTACGTCAAAGTGAGTAATGTTTAAAACAAGAAAGTTTGCATATCAGTTGAATGATCGTACTCATTAAACAAAAACTGTGGGCTAGTTGTTTACTTCTCTTGCATATCAGGAAGACATCCGTTTATGAAGTCTAGTAAGTAGTTAAAGTAGTAGTTCACTTCCAGAACAAAAATGTACAGATAATTTACTCACCCCCTTGAACATCCAATATGTTCGTGTCTTTCTTTCTTTAGTCATTAAGAAATAATGTTTCTTGAGGAAAAAAGTTCAGGATTGTTCTCCATATAATGGACTTCAATGGTGCCCCCAAGTTTGAACTTCCAAAATGCAGATTAAATGCAGCTTCAAATGACTCTAAACGATCCCAGACGAGGGATCAGTCATTTAACCTCAAAAGCTCGTCCTGTCTAAGTCTGTGTGAACTGTTTTTTCTGGTTCAATATGTTCAAGACAGTTAGGGTATGTCAAAAAACTCCCATCTCGTTTTCTTCCCCAACGTCAAAATCGTCCTACATCGCTGCAGAAGTACCGACCCAGTGTTTACAAAGTGAACATACAAAGAAGATCAAACACCCTTTACAGAAAAATGGTAAAACGGCAATATATGGAGATTTTGATGCTGAAGAAGAAAATGAGACTGGAGTTTTTCGACCTAACCTAACTGTATTGACCCGGATTAAACAGACTACGCATGCGCATCACAGAGACGAGACAAGACGAGCATTTAAGGTTAAAAAGTATATAAATTGTCAATTTTTTTTTCGAAAATGACAGATCGTTTTGCTAGATAAGACCCTTCTTCCTCAGCTGGGATCTTTTATAGCCCTTTGAAGCTGCATCTAAACTGCATTTTGGAAGTTGGGGACACCATTGAAGTCCACTATATGGAGAAAATACCTGAAATGTTTTCCTCAAGAAACACAATTTCTTTATGACCGAAGAAAGAAAGACATGAACATCTTGGATGACAAGGGGTTGAGTAAATTCTGTAAATTTTTGTTCTGGAAGTGGACTTCTCATTTAATGATCTTAAAGGAGAACTCCACTTTCAGAACAACAATTTACAAATAAGTTACTCACCCTCTTGTCATCCAAGATGTTCATGTCTTTCTGTCTTCAGTTGTAAAGAAATTATGGTTTTTGAGGAAAGCATTTCAGGATTTTTCTGCATATAATGGACTTCATTGGTGCCCCGAATTTGAACTTCCAAAATGCAGTTTAAATGCAGCTTCAAAGGGCTCTAAACAATCCCAGCCGAGGAAGAAGGGTCGTATCTAGCAAAACGTTGTCATTTTCGAAAAATAAAAATTTGTATACTTTTTAAGCACAAAAGCTTGTGTAGCACAGGCTCTGGGATCCGCGTCCACGGGTCGTTCTTGAACGATTTGTTCATTTTGAGCGAATCTTTAATGTGATCTTGGAAGAACGAGTCGTCTCGGGAGTGATTTGTTCAGTCGCGCATACGCATCATTAGGTTCTGTATTGGAATTAGTTCACCTGTTTTGAGTCTTTTGAGTCGTTCATTCATCTTATGGGACTGTCACGTAATGCTGATTTTGCAAAAAATGAACTAAATGACTTGAAAAAAGATTTGTTCGTTTTGCTGAACGTGACTCAAAGGTCCAAGTTGGTAAAGTGATCCGAACTTCCCGTCACTACTACAAATCACATCTAAGTTCATGGTCTGTGTACTCCGGCTCAAAAAGGTAGAGTATGTCAAAAAAACTCCATGTTATTTTCTCCTACAACTTCAGAATCCGCTGACATCATTGTACCTTTTTGCTTGTAAACAGCGTTTGATTTACTTGCACTTTCTTAGTCTTAGTCTTTTCCGTTTGTAAACACTGAATCTGTGGTTCCACCTACGTTCGGCGTGACCTTTCAACGTGATTCAACAGTATGTGAACGTGCGTCCCAGAGCCTGTGCTACACAAGCTTTTGTGCTTAAAAAGTATTAAAAATTTTATTTTCCGAAAAAAAATGACGCTAGATAAGACCTTTCTTCCTCGGCTGGGATCGTTTAGAGCCCTTTGAAGCTGCATTTATACTACCTTTTGGAAGTTCAAAATCGGGGCTCCAATGAAGTCCATTCCATAGAGAAAAATCCTGAAATGCTTTCCCCAAAAACCATAATTTCTTAATGGCTGAAGACAGAAAGACATGTACATCTTGGATGACAAGAGGGTGAGTAAATTATTTGTGAATTGTTGTTCTAGAAGTGGAGTTCTCCTTTAATATGACAGATTTTTGTAGATACATATTGGTGCCATATAATGCCCCTAGTGAGCAAGCCAAAAGAGGCAGTGGCAAATAAAAGCCAATAAGATGTACAAGTAGACGAGGAAGAACCAAGACGCAGCAGAGTAATCCCCTCTTGCTTGGACAGGCACAGATTGCTGAGAAAACATTTAAACTTGTGTCACCAAACACATCAGGGAAATTATTGACTTTTTAAAGCAAGCTCTGCTGTATTTTGTAAAGACTGCTGGTGGTGGCTGTTTTCTGTTCAGTACCAGCTTTGTGCGTGTTTCACCCTGTTTTTGTTGTAAGTAGTAGGAAACCCCTGTCTGTTGAGTGCTGGCATTTATTTGATCAATTTACCATCCTGTGTAGGAATGTAAAACGGCTGGCCAAGCTTGATGGTTGCCATACAGCACAGAGTGATACCATGGGATTGTTCTGATATCTGGGAAAACCGCTATATACCTTTCTTGATGTGAACTATCAGCTCTGCTTCGCTGGGTTTAAGCATTGTCATTTGCCAGTCTTGCCACAAGGCCTGTTGACTTTATTTCATACAGTTGTAGTAAAACATCATGGATTTTCCATTTTTATTCTTATTTTAACAGTTAAAGGCAGCATGTCTGTACTCATAGAACACATCAGCTTTACACTTTAAGTGTTTAGTTTAATACATAATATAAACAATGAAATGCACAAGCATTACACTGGAAAGAACATTCAACTTCCACATTAAGAAACTGCTAATTGTAGTGTACTTGTATACGTGTCTAGATGTTGATATGTGTAAGCCATACAACATTCAGTCACGTTATGTGGAAGTCAGTTTATTTGGAAGCAGGCAGAGATTGCATATGTTGAAAAATTCTCAAGATAGCCCAGAACAGTGTGAAAATGGAAACCTAAGAGGTAAGTCTCGTTTTTGCATTCTTTATGGACTGTTTTCCAGACTCAAGACAGCAGGTCTAGTTTGAGAGATTGTTATGCAGAATCACTGTACATAAAAGGCTCAGAATGGTGGTTGCAAAGCTGCGGATTTGATGGCTTGTGCTGCGAGCTCTGCCTGGGAGGACCTTCTTGGTGCTACGTGTTCGGATTGTTGTGCTTGACTGTGTGGACAGGCTATGTGGAGTTGATGTGAGAAATTCTCCACCCATTATCAGTACCTGCTCGCCTGGCCCAGAGGTATTAGCAGCACTATGACCCACGTTCAACTGGGCTGACTTGGACAGGTACCCAGATGTAACTGCATGCATTGGTGCTCGGTGCACAGGATGACGAGCGTCGGCAGCCAGCGGCGGCTCTGTGAATGCGGCAGAGTGCCAGGTTCTCCTGGTGGCCAGGTGAGCTTCTCCGCACGTGGGCCTGGTGTAGCAGGGACAGCCCAAGATCTTTGCAGGGGTCTGTTGCATCCAGGTCAGGAGATGGCTTATATTCTCCTCATCCTCACAAGCCCATGGGTTGTCTCCAAGTGTGAGGAGCTGCAGTCCATCCAGTCGACTGAACACACCATCACTTAGTGAGGTAAAACGATTGGCATGCAAGTAGAACCTCGACAGTCTAGGAAGACGATCCAGTGAGCCTGGTAAGATCTGCAGCAAGAAGTTATGAGAAAGGTCCACCATCTCTACATTGTGGGGTATGTTTGTCGGAACAGTCCAGAATTTGTTATGACTAAGATTGAGCGATTGAAGATTGGACAGCGTGTTGTTAATCAAGACCACACGTTCCAGCAAGTTGTGTGACAAGTCTAAATTCTGCAGGTTCCAGTGGTAGGCCGTGTCGTTTTTCTCCAATTGACGGATGTAGTTTCCAGAAGCACGTATATCCCAAAGTGCTCTCGGCAGGCCAACGGGAAGGTGGTGCAGATGGTTATAGGAGATGTCCAGAGTTCTTAAGTGGTCAAAATGGTTAAGGAGTCCGTCGAGATCTTGAAGTCGGTTGTGCGACAAGTTGAGGAAGTGAATGTTGTGCTGCAGGCTGTCGGGAAGTATAGCCAACCCACGCGCAGAGCAGTCCACCGCTCTATGGCCTCTGCTACAGGTGCACATTGGCGGGCAAATAGCCAGCACACGCACCCCGAACAGGAGGAGGAGCAACAGGTTAGTCGGCATGGAGGCAGGTGTGGTGTGGGCTGTCCTGTAAAAAGGAGAACTGGTCATAAACGTGTTCTTTAGGTTAAGGAATATTTAGTAGCATCCAAGCTAAGTAAAAACACCAAAGCTGGAGATTAGTGGAAGGCTTGCTCTTCTACTAAAACAAGTCAGTTCATCATTTTTACAAATCTTAAACATGATTATCATTTACCATTTTGTGGTGTCTAATGTTTCAATCTTGTCGTCATTTGTTCTGTACAGACTATATCAGCTTTTTAAGAATGAGAATCTCAGTTTTCTCAGTGTACATTTTCTTTTTTTGTCTTTTTTTTGTTTTGTTCTGTTTATAGCTGCACAACCAGTCAAAGGTTTTTGAACCGTATAATTGTTAATATTTTTTTTTCTCTTCTGCTCACCAATCCTGCATTTATCTGATCCAAAGTACAGCAAAAACAGTAACGTTTTACTTTTTTCCTATTTAAAATTACTGTTTTCTATTTTAATATATTTTAAAATGTAATTTATTCCTGTGATTTCAAAACTGAATTTTTAGCATCATTACTCCAGTCACATGATCCTTCAGAAATCATTCTAATATTCTAATTTGCTGCCCAAAAACATTAAGTATATTAAACTAGATGTAGATTAAATTAGATTTTTTTTTTTTTAGCTTTTGAACTGCAAATCAGCATATTAGAATGATTTCTGAAGCATCATATGACACTAAATACTGGAGTAATGATGCTGAAAATTTTGCTTTGATCACAGGAATAAATTACATTTTAAAATATATTCAAATAGAAAGCAGTTATTTTAAATAGTAAAAATATGGCACAATATTACAGCTTTTGCTGTATTTTGAATCAAATAAATGCAGGATTGGTGAGCAGAAGAGACTTTAAAAAAACATTAAAAATCTTACTGACTGGTGTGGGTCCTATACAGGTTCAGCCCAACCACCCATTGCACCTTATTGTCCATTAATTTTTGTGATTCTTCCCACACTTCTGATTCACTCTAACGCGTCAACAAGGTACGGACATCATACCATAACGACGTTTTAATTTATTGAGCATTCTCTGTCCATTGCACTGTTAACAACAGGTCTCACTGTTACCACCCATACAGAGCCACTAAGTTCTCTCTCTCAGTGGGTCTGTGCTAATAGCTTGAGCCTCTGCCAGGAGCTACCCTGCCATGCTGCAGCACTGAGATGTTAGCATTTAGCCTTGGTAGCAGTGGCTACATCCTGAACCCCCACCCCCTCATTTGTGGGGCAGTTGGGAACAGCATTGCACAGTACCTGCATGCTCAGTTCTGGAAAGTTACATGTGTTCTGGGTTGCCAGGGAATATTAAATATGACGTTAAAGCCCAAATCATCAGTAGATCCATTAGTAAGTTCAGTGTTTGCAAGTACAGTCTAAAAGCCTATTGTTAGCACATGCCAGAAATTTCTATGACGGAGGTGTCCCTGTTTTTAAAATAAAAATGCTCCACTGCAGACCTGCTCTGATTTAACATCTCTCCATTTTAATGATTGAGCATGTTTGATCCTCCTTATTCTTGTATGCATCTCATATATTGCTTACCTGATCCTTTCCATTATTTCGTGAACATGTCGTTGTCCGTTCTGACCTCTCTCCCCCTTTTTCTAGAGCAGCAGAAGGTGATGCTTGGTACTGCTTGCTATCTTATGTTTTCCCAGTCTTGTGTGACAGCAGGGTCCACGTTTTGCATTCACCGTTTCATTCTCCTGTCTGCTTTCGCTCACGCTCTACCCACCCCCCTCCTTTTCCTCTCTTTGGCAGCCGAGAGTTACTTTGGTTTAGAGTCTTAGCCGTTCCCCTGCCTTTCTGTTCGTCCAGGCATGGTCATGCGAAGCATTTGCACCCCTGGATAGCCTCTGCTGCTGCTGTCTCTCCACTTACTTTAGGGATGTCTGTGAGAGGGGGTAGAGAGGGAAAGGAGGGACCAAAGGAGGGAGATGACAGATCATCGGATGGTGGGGAGGGGGGAGGTGGCAAAATGCAGCACAGAGTCAACCCATACTGCTGCTGATGAGGAGGGGTGTGGGGGGGGTGGATGCTGACTTCAGTGTTTTATATTCAGGATCTGCACACACCACCAAATCATCTCCGTGATTTCAGTCTCTCTCACACTCACACTTGCACTCACACTTTTGTTCTCCTTACATGTCTGTGTACATGGCATGTTTAGAAATCCCATTACTCCCAGTCTGACGCTTTGATAAATGAACCCCGGCTCCTTTGCGATGGTACCGTTCAGTGCTGAATTAATCTGCGTGACGCAGCTAAATGCAGAAGCCAGGTCGACGTGGTTTAATGTGCCTCTACGGCCATGTCCTCATTTAGGTGATAACCGTTTTTGTTGTTGCACTGGTCTACGAATAAATTCAGATTCATTTCATTTATTGAAATGTTGGTACTCACTTTAGTTTAGCTAGAGTGTATTGTATGCAGTCTACTTAGTGTAACAAGTCTACAACATTTGGCAGGTGTAATAATGTTTCAGTTCTTTATATCTATAAAGCTATGTATCTAAATTTGATGGTCTGGGATACTGTGGTCTGTCATGCTCCATTTGGCCCCCACGTGTTTTGCCCCTAGTGTTCTGAATGTGCAAGTGAGCATTTTAAAACCACCAATGAGGTAACGAATGTAGCCGTGGAGCGAAGCAGCATAGCAACACCAATCAAATGTGTGAACACCTGCATAGCAGCACAGTAAGTTTTGTGAGCTATTGAATCAGAAAACCTGCAGCAGTACCAATAAGAACTGGATGCTGTCAGGAAATTAAAACCTTGTCGTAACCCTAGTCAAAACAAGTACTGTAGCTTTACCATGGTATGGTGTCTGAATTGGATGATGAGGAAAATGTTGTTGTTTGTGGCATCCCACAAACTAGTAGTTTAAAGGCAATGGTTTGTGAAGCCACTGAACTCTGGCGGAGTCCCAACAGATGAAGTGAGCTTTCTTGAAAATAAATCTAAAGTCAGAAATAGGCTTGTGGTTTGTTTCCCAATTTGACTCAGCTATGACATTTCCTCTCTCACTTCTGCTGCAGGCGATGCACAGACCCTGCATTCATCACTCTGCGGAAGACACATAGTATATGACTTGTGCTAACTTCATACTTTTCTGAAAAGTGGTACTTCAGGTATGCTGATCCCTAGAAGAGTGTGTGGTTAGGGTTGGAAACTGAGAACCGGTTGTAGATCGTTTGCACGATATACAGTTCAGTTAAAGATTCTTGTACGCAGACTAAACAAAATTTTAAAATAGCCTGGTACTGTTCAGACAGCCTATTTTCACTGTAGTTTGTGTACTGTTAAATTTGAATTGTAAATGATACCACTGAGTGCGTCACTGCTCCTGGCATTCAAATTTTATTTGTGAAATAAAACAACCTTATACAAATAAATAATGAGCATTAGAGATTAGATTAACTGTTGATTAAACCCAATCGTGGTCCTAAAGATTTAAAGGTGCTTATATGCAAAAATATTAACGTACGGTACTGCAACTAACACTTACCCTTTGTATTTTACAGCTGAAGCAAAGAAGGACACAAGACCTTGTGGTTGCAACATTTTGTATTTTTAGAGTGAGCTGCGTTTGGGTCTGTTCATCTGACAGTTCCTCTCAGTTCGAAGCTCAGACATGCTCCCAGTGACTATAGCAATGTAATAATTCATTCACATTCTGGTTATTGTGAATACATTCCCTTTTCTTACACAGTAAAAAAAACAAACCAAGAAGTTGTTTACCCTGCTAACTTAAAATGTTTTAGTTCAGTCAACTAAAATATTCCAGTTGTCACTTTAATTAACATTAAGCAACTTAAAATTTCAAGTTGACTAAACTAAAAATTTTAAGTCAGTGGGGTAACTAATTATTTTAAGTTGAAGTGTTATGTACACACTTTAAGGGATGAAATATCTGTCATTACTTACCCTCAAAGATATTTTTAATGAAATCCGAGAGATTTCTGACTCTTCGTAGACAGATGTCACGTTGACTGTTTTGTCGATGTTTTTGGTACCTTTCTGGGCCTTGACCCTTGAGTCAGAAAGCTCTTGGATATCATTAAAAATATCTTAATTTGTGTTCTGAAGATGAACGAAGGTCTTACGGGTTTGGAACGACATGAGGGTGAGTAATTAATGACGGAATTGTCCTTCCCTTTAAGTGCATAAGAACAAAGACTGGACATGCTGTGGTTTTATGCCTAAGCTGTTAATACATTAGCTTGTAGCTGTTGCTGTTTAAACTGCTAAAATGACAAAATCAGAATTGGATTTTTGTTGCTATTAGTTATTAGCTATTAGCTTCGAAGCAGTTATGTGCTGGTACTTACACTAACCTTAAGCAGATATACAGATTTCAAATGCACAGGTTCGTCTTTTGGAAAAATTGACTAAGAACAGCGCTCCTGCAAAACTATCCTGCAAAATTGGCTTCAACCCTATTTAAACACACCTGAAGTAGTTGATCAAGGTCTTTCGACTCAGTAGAAACTTCCAGTCAAGTGTGTTGGAGCTAAATTCTGCTGGACATCGGCAATCCTGGAGCAGGATTGGACGGCTCTGAGCAAGACTCATTGTGGACTACACAGCTTATTGTCCAATCAGATTCTCTCTAGATTGAGATTCTTGATTGGCAAATAGCAAATCATAATTGACAATTGTGCCAAAAATTAAGCTCATTGGAAGAAAAAAAAAAAAAACCCACGTCTTTGATATATCCAGGGGTGCACGCAAGTCCACATGCGCGACCAAAATGAGAAATGCGCTGTTATTATCATTTTAGATCAACAAACTGTAATACTGTGTAAGATTTCTATTCAAACTGAAAGCATAATGCTAGGCTATTTGCTGCCGTTTTTCAAAGGCCAATGCAAAAATGTGACCCTGGACCACAAAACCAGTCTTAAGTAGCACAGGTATATTTGTAGCAATAGCCAACAATACGTTGTATGGGTCAAAATTATCGATTTTTCTTTTATGCCAAAAATCATTTGGATATTAAGATCATGTTTCATGAAGATATTTTGTAAATTTCCTACTGAAAATGTATCAACTTAATTTTTGAGTAGTAATATGCATTGCTAAGAACATAATTTGGACATCTTTAAAGGCGATTTTCTCAGTATTTTTATTTTTTTGCACCCAGATTCCAGATTTTCAAACAGTTGTAACTCAGCCAAATATTGTAATATCCTAACAAACCATAAATCAATGGAAAGCTTATTTATTCAGCTTTCAATGATGTGCAAATCTCAATTTTAAAAAATTGACCCTTATGACTGGTTTTGTGGTCCAGTGTCCAGTCCAGAGTCACTGACGCTGTACAGTCGGCTGCACTAAAGGCTGCAGCACATCTACCCGCTTGCCGGCAATCCGCCAAAATAAAACCTTGCTAATTTTAGGTTTGAAAATGATGAAAATTCGTGTAAAAAGTAAATATTATAATTTTACTTTAAAATAATTTTATTTTTATTAATACTCGCATTTTGTTTTAAAATATAATAGTAGTACCACACTTTTTTATTTTGTTTATCATTTTATTTTTAGAGTTATATTTAACGGGTCACACTATGTATAGTGTGAGGACCAAACCAAATCTCCAGTCTTACAACAACCAGGCTAAAAAAAACGTATGTGCATCCCTGGATATATCCTAAACTTTCAGTTTCGTTATGTCAAGGTTGCATGCAGTCTTGTTTACATAATTTGTTTGGCTTTTGGATAGCAAATATAAGGATTTAGGTTGTCTTCTTTGGTAGTTCATGGATAGTCCCAAGAGATTAGGGCAGTGGTGGAGCAGGTGGAACAATCCCACCATCTGATGTTTGCAAAGGAGCTGCTTCTTCTGAAAGCGAATCAAGATCTATAGACACTAAAGGTGGAAGAGGTTTAATTACAGTATTCGGACCAGGAGACATTGATGAAGTGACATTATCAGGCTCCTTTGATTCTTTGCTCTCCATCACAGGTTCTTGTGCATTTTCTGACACAGGTGTTTTGGTGTCCGATGAGTCCACAGATGCTTGACCTTCCTGGATTTTGTTTACCCCTGAGTCTTGAGCAGCAGTCGGGTTTCCGTTGGGGGCTTGGACCTCATCTGGATTTTGATGGCCAAACGTGCTTCCTTGAAGGATGTCTCCCATGAGGACTTCCTCATTCGTGTTCCTCCCGAATGTGAGGTGTTTTGACAGTCGTTGGGAGAGGTATCTGGAAATGGACATCTGGTTGAAGCCTTGTCTAGTGATAGTCTCGTGTTCATCCGTAGGTAGGTTCGGTTGAACGTCGCCATCCAGAAACGGCGAGGGTCCGGCCCACTCGGGATTTTCAAGCTGCTTTCTTTGTATTTTGCGTTTCCTGACCAAGATAAGGATTATCGCTATAAACATCAAGAAAAACGTGGTGCCGATCACAGCTGCCACAGCTGGACCTGGGTTCCCTTTCTGCTTGTCTTTTGATGGAGGTGGACTTTTCTTAGTGGTGGTCTTTTTAGTGGTCATCAGTGTCTTTGTTGGCTTAGTCGTAGCTGTAGCTGTAATCTCAAGCTCAGGTGCTTGAGTGCTTGTCGACTTGTTTGTGACTTCAGTCCACTCTGTGGTTTTCACACTGGTGTTTACAATCCCACTGAAATCTGCCCCAGTTGCTATTGCGGAAGTGTGGGCATGAGTCATTGTGCTTGGTTGGTGTGTACTGTTCACTGTGGGATGGATTGTTTGAAGATCTGTATTTGAAAGGGTGTTGTTGCGATCCATGACTGTGTCAGAAGTTGAAGATGTTTCCTGAGTCCCTTTCTGTGTCTCAAAAGGTCCACTGCTTGTCTTTCCCTCTGGCGTAACAACATCTGCCGTTATGGCATTGGGTGGTTTTGCAGTGTCTTCTGTAGTATTCTCTGTCTGGAAAGATGATGTATTATGTGGTCTGTGTGAACTTTCTGTTGGTTTTAGTAGTTCCTTTTGTTGAGATACTGTGTCCTGCGTTTGCATTTCAGGGTGTGTCGACGTAGTAGTCAAGTTGTCATCAAGCACACTCCTCTTTGTCCTTAATGTCTCATCTTCACCATTGGGCGACCTTAGCCTGATACCTTGCTTCTCTGAATGACTTGTGAGGTATTGCGTCTGAACGCTGCTTGAAAATGAAACCACGTTTTTTGTTTCAGAATCAATAGTGTAGTTCCTTGCCTCTAATGCATTTTCTACTTTGTTTGTTACTGTGATATTCTTTTGGCTGGTTGTTAAATGGCCATTTAGACTCCATGGTAGAGAAAAGAGGAAGATAAGTGTGCAAGGAGTAGTTTTCATGGTGTCTTTAGAGAACCTTGCAAAAAAAAAAAAAACACACATTTTTGCACACAAGACTCGACAGTTTTGTCTCCCTACAGATTTTTATATGCCACGTGCAGCATGTTCAGATTAAAACTTTTACATTTCTTTTTCATATAGAGGCTACACCTAATGTCTGTGTGTACAAATATCGCACACAAACTGTAAGCGAATACTTGGCAACACAGATTAGGTTTTTCGTTTATTTATCAGTCAGCTTTACACAACTAGCTTCAAACAGACTCTATTTTGTATTGCCATGTATTTACTTTAAATGTTAAAAATGCTCAATGCTCAAAAGTAACATAATTATTGGTTTATGCTAGACAAAACAGCACAGTATTTACTTACCCAGGCATCCTCTGTAGCACTTGTTAAAGACTGAAGTACAGTGATGAATACGGAACCGTCACTTCACTTGACAGGAAACGAAGCTGTAAAATGGCTGCATTCGTTTTTGCTAATAGCAGTTTTTTTTTCATGAGGAAAGATTCTGTGGTAACAGGGCATGAAAAACGGAAGCACTTTTTTCTTTCTAAACTCTGTTCTAGGATATGAGGCTCCTTTTAAGTTGTTTTAAATAATTGCTGTTCTTTTTCTGAAGGGCTCAGTTATTAATTATTATTATTAAGAGTCAAAAATTCTTTGCAGAGCAGAAGTCATCTAAAGGGAAATAATCTCATGTCTCTTTTTTGTAATCTTGGAAAGTTCCTTTCACTAAACACCCACTTTACAGCTAACAATAACATCATCTGAAGCAAAATCTGTTATTGACCTTAACAGTAGTATTGCTGCAGTGAGTTTCACACAGCGAGCAATACTTGAGGAAATGTCAAAATCTGATTGTAAATGATAAACGGAACAAGCTTTTTTTTTAATCATTAGCATTTTATTTTATATTGACGTCAGTGTTCTGAGATGGAAAACTTGCTCATTGTTATAGGATTTGCAAGGCTGGAGTATGTGATTTCTTTTGTCCCTGCTTAATATTTGGAATCAAATATACAGTTGAGGTCAAAAGTTTACACACACCTTGCAGAATCTAAAAAATGTTGATTATTTTAGAAATTAAGGAGTGTAAACTTTTGAACGGAATGAAGATGGGGTTTTTTTTTCCTATTTTGCCTTAATACCATATTTTTTTCATTTAGTACTGCCCTTTAGAAGCTACAGAATATACTCAAATGATTCCCAGAAGACATGTTAAGTTAAATTTACTCTAATCTTCAAATTCAAAAGTTTTCACCCCCTGCTCTTAATGCATCGTGTTTCCTTTGAAGCATCAGTGAGCATTTGGACATTCTGTAATAGTTACATATGAGTCCCTCAGTTGTCCTCAATGTGAAAAATTGGATCTCAGAATCATACAGTCATTGCTGAAAAGGGTTCAAATACACAAAAAATGCTGAAAAACCAAAGAATTTTGGGAACCTGAACGGTTTTTCTGAAGAAACGTGGGCAGTTTAACTATTCAGGACAAACAAGAGACTCATGAACAACTATCACTAAACAAAAAACACAGTTGTGGATCATTCAGGTAACAACACAGTATGTACGGTTTTGAACCGGGTCATTTTTATAAATTCAACTGTTATTTTCTCTTACTATATGTAAACATATTTTATGTGAAATGCCTTATTCCCCCTCTTATTTTGGTAAAATAATTAACAGTTTGCAGATTCTGCAAGGTGTATGAAAACTTTTGACCTCAACTGTAAGTAAGCTGTTCATAGGTTGTTTCATCCAAACTGTTGACTTTGTTTGTTGGTTGTAGTTGAAACTACAGTAGAAATCACACACACACATCACTTTAAAGCACATGCTGTAGTCTGCTGTTTATGCACAGTGTATAGTAAAGTGGCTTTCATCTTCAGTGCTTGTCATATTTAAAATCAAAACGTGAGACAATGCTGATGTTAGATAGATTTCACAGTATGTACAATCATACACATATTCGTTTACTTATTGTCCTTGTCATCTTTACTAAATAGATCTCCAGAGCTGATTGAGATGAGAAAACTGCTTTGACCTTACATGTGAAAAGGTCAAAGCTTTCTATTTACTGACTGTTTGACTTATCAAATCCATTTACATTACAGGATGAGCAAAAATTGTAGTTAGTTAAACAATTTTGAAAAAACCCTGTAAGGCACGTTTGACTATGCACTTTTATTAGCTTGCTTTCTTACTGCAGTAGCTGAACTGTTGAAGACATTTTAAAAAAGGCAGAAAGAAAACATTATAGCCCAGTGTACAAAAAAAGCTCTTATCCTTTACACCATCAAAGGCATGTTCTCCAAACTTATGGGATCTATGCAGGAATCCCTGGAGGTTGAGCTTTGCATGGCTGTCGGGATGCTTTCTGAATCACCGGCCGCGTTAGAAGTGGTGATATACTGGCTCGGCCCTGCCGCGCCATCGTGGATATCTTCCTCCTCGCCGTCTGTCTTTACCTCCTCTAGTAGAACGCTGGTTTCGCATGGACCCACAATACCGCCCTCTTTTCTCTCGGTACCCCAATAGCCTGTACCGCTCACCAGGTCTGCATTGCTTCGGGATGGGCGAGGGGCCCGGTGATGACGTTTCAGGCTTGAGACGGTACATGCCAATACTATGGTGGAGGTTAAAAGGATCAGCATGATGCCACCAGCAATCGCTGTTGCTATAAACGCTAGCTGGGCGTCAATAACACAGCTGATCTCGGCAGCACTAGTTGCAGCGAAAGTAGTCGTTGCAAAAGAAACGCTGAGTTCCTCTTGCATGGTGGTGTTGTACATCAGATCAATTGTGGTCTGCATTGTCACTGTATTTTGAGATCTGTGTAACAAACAAGTACCATTATTCAGCAGGATATGTGTGACCCTGAACCACGAAAACTCATGAGTCAATTTTTTTGAAATTGAGATTTATACATCATCTGAATAAATAAGCTTTTCATTGATGTATGGTTTGTTAGGATATGACGATATTTGGCTGAGATACTGTTTGAAAATCTGGAATCTAAGGGTGAAAAAAAAAAAAAAAAAAAAATTGAGAAAATTGACTTTAAAGTTGTTCAGATTAAATTCTTAGCAATGCATATTACTAATCAAAAATTAAGTTTTAATATATTTACAGTTGGAAATGTACAAAATATCTTCACGGAACATGATCTTTACTTCATATCCTGATTGATTTTTGGCATACAAGAAAAATTGATCATTTTGAGCTATACAGTGTATTGTTGGCTATTGCTACAAATATACCCGTGCTACTTAAGTTTGGTTTTGTGGTCCAGGGTCACATATTCTATAGCAGTTAATTTAGCTTTACAGTACAAGTTACACTGTTTTAACCAGACATGATGCAGTAAGTTTCCACTTGCCTGTTCAAATTGAATGTAAAAACCTTTGCCAATAGATAAAAAATAAAATTTGTCAAAATGTGTATATACACTATCATTTGGGGTCAGTAAGGTTTTTTTTTTTTTATTGTTTTTTTACAGTTAATGCTTTTATTCACCAAAGATGCATTAAATTGGCTGTAAGTGACTGTAAAGACATTTCTATTTGTAGAAATAAAAATAAATGTCTTCTGAACTTTACGTTCTTTAAAGAATCCAGAATCACGCCGAATCATGGTTTTCACAAATATTAAGCAAACGGTTTTTAACATTGATTATAATGCTTAAAAAGTACTATGTGACTGAAAAATCACATTTTAAATTATAATTTAATTTTAGCTACTTTACTGTTGCTGTTTTCCTGTATTTTTGATCAAATAAGTGCAGGCTTGATGAGCACAAAAGACTAAAAATGAAACCAACCCCAATCTTTTTGAACAGTAGTGTGAATTTAACATGAATCACTGATTTTAATTATTGTATATAGATTTTAAAATGCAGCAAAATGCATAGGTTTTCAAACTCTAAAGCCACTGTATAAAAAAACATTAACTAATGACTAGTTTATTTTCCTGCCTTCTGTTCTGCAAACTCATAATTACACATTAGCTTTACAGATAATTGGTGAACTAATAAGTACTTACTAAAGTGGATATAGAGCCTTTCTTACAGAGCTGGAAGATGAAGAACAACTACCTGAAGTAATGAGGCTTGATATATTGCGATACAGAACACAATAGCTTCCTGTCACCACGCTTGTTGATGTTATTTAGGTGTTCTTCAGTTGAGATGCTTTCGACCTGTGGTTGCAATAGAAGAAAACAAGGTTATATTTGATAAACAGGTTTCCATTGTGTGTAAGCTGTCAGAAGTTTGTCATTTAAGGGCATTGGTACAGACTTCTCATGTTTGACGTGTTCAAAATGACTTGTGTGTAGTCATTTCGACATATATGTGACCCTGGACCACAAAAGCAGTTATATAAGTCAATTTTTTAAGCTTTCCATTGATGTATGGTTTGTTTGGATTTGGAAGAAAATGCCTTTTAAGTTGTCCAAATGAAGTTCTTAGCAATGCATATTACTAATCAAAAATGAAGTTTTGATATATTTACAGTAAACAAATTACAAAATCTTATTGGAACATGATTTTTACTTAATATCCTAATGATTTTTGGCATAAAAGAACAATGTATAGTTGGCCATTGCTACAAATACACCCAAGATACTTCAGACTGGTTTTGTGGAGCAGGGTCACGTACGTTTTTGCACATTATTTCCAAAATACACTTCTCCAAGATGCACAGCGCATTGTGTTTAGAGTGAAAAAGACAGTAAAATTCAAATATGAACTGATGAACTCTCGTTGTTGTCTCGTTTCAGGTTTAAAACTGGACAAATCAATGGCGATCTTCTGATCTACCACGTCCTTCTGACCCTTAAACCGTACTACGCCAAGCACTACGAGATCGTAGTAGACCTCACCCACGTGGGCCCCAGTAACCGCTTTAAGACGGACTTTTTATCCAAGTGGTTTGTGGTCTTTCCAAACTTTGCCTACGAGAATGTGGCCGCCGTGTACATCTACAACTGCAACACCTGGGTACGAGAGTACACCAAATACCACGAGCGACTACTGACCGGCCTCAAGGGGAGCAAGAAGCTGCTGTTTATCGACTCGCCTGCACGTCTAGCCGAACACATCGAACCCGAGCAGCAGAAGCTGCCTGCAGCTACTTTGGCACTGGAAGAGGACCTTAAAGTCTTCCACAATGCCCTGAAATTGGCGCACAAGGACACAAAAGTGTCGATCAAGGTAAGAGATCATGGATGTTTGCAAAACTCAACAGAAGTTTAGGTACCAATATTGGCTATAAGTTTCCTAGCTTAATCGCTGGATGTTTTTAGTAGGGATGCATCCTTTTTAAAGCTTAAAATAATTTTGGCCACTACTGATAAATGTTTGATATTGAAATTCAATACTTTTCTGAATAAATTTATACAATATGTGAAATAAATAATACAGAGCCCTGCGCATGACATGTAGACAAAAATATATTTATCATGATCATGAATTAAATTTCATGTTATGGCTGGTAACTGATAAATGTCTGATATTAAAATACTATATTTGTCTAAATTAATTCATATAATAGATTAAATAAATAATACAAAGCCCTGGACAAAAATATATATTTTTTTAATTTTTGAACAGTAATTTATTATTATTATTATTATTATTATTATTATTATTATTTATTTTTATTTTTATTTTTTTATTTATTTATTTTTTGTAAAGAAGTCTCTTCTGCTCACAAAGCCTGCATTTATTCGATTTGAAGTACAGCAAGAAAAAGTACAATTTTATAGTATTTTTACTGTTAAAAATAAATATATTTTAAATAAATATATTTTAAAATGCTGAATTTTTAGCATCATTACTCCAGTCACATGATCCTTCAGAAATCATTCTAATATTCTGATTTGCTGCTTTTATTTTATTACATTAAAAAGAGCTTCGTAGAATTTTTTTCAGGTTTAACTGATGAATAGAAAAAATATAGTAGAAAATAGAAATATTTCGAAACATTATTTATGGCTTTATCATCACTTTTGGTCAATTTAAAGCATTCTTGCAAAATATTAACAAGTATTAATTTGTATAATTTACTTAAAAAAAAAAAAAAAAAAGGATACAGGCTCCAAGCTTTTGAATGGTAGTGTATAATGTTACAAAAGCATATTTCGGATAAATGCTGATCTTAGGATCTTTCTATTTATCAAAGAATCCTGAAAAAAAAATCTACTCAACTGTTTAAAATATTATTATTATTAATATTATTAATAATAAAAATCAGCATATTGGAATGATTTCTGAAGGATCATGTGACACTGAAAACTAGAGTAATGATGAATGATTTTTTTTTTTTTTTTTTATAAATTAATTTAGGCATCACAACATTGTATTGTACAATGTAAAATAAATATCCATTTTGAGATTTGCAAAAAATGTAACCGCTATTAATTTATTAATGTTTTAAAATGTTAACTTATATTATATGGTACCCATAGTGTATATCACAGTGTTTTTCTTTTTCTACCTAGGTGGGATCAACAGCTGTTCAGGTGACCTCGGCCGAACGAACACGTGTCCTGGGACAGCCCGTTTTCCTGAACGACATATACTATGCTTCAGAAATCGAGGAGATATGCCTGGTGGACGAAAACCAATTCACACTAACCATCGCTAACCAGGGCACCCCTCTCACGTTCATGCACCAGGAGTGCGAAGCCATCGTTCAGTCCATCATCCACATCCGCACACGTTGGGAGCTCTCTCAACCGGACTCCATTCCTCAGCACACCAAGATCAGGCCTAAAGATGTTCCTGGGACCCTGCTCAACATCGCCCTCCTCAACCTGGGAAGCTCTGACCCCAGTCTGAGGTGAGAATCGTTGCACTTTGGCTGGCATCTTGGGGGATTGAGTTTTAGGCCATGCTCAGGCTGTTTTTCAGCCTAACAACTTGATAGTTTGGGGTGAATGGTCCAATGCGTCCCGCTGTTGTTGTTCTGACAATGAGTCTTTTATCTGCAAGCTTCTGTCTTTGTTTTGGTGAACTGATTAGAAATGCTAATACTGCTCCTTTGTGTCTTTAGTTCAACTGGGGCGGCTCTTGAACTTGCCGCCCCACAGTTGAAACCAGACATTTCTACTACTATGGAAACTAACGTATTTGTTAAAGTAAACATGCTTTTGAAAAATGTCTTGCTCTTAACTGAAAACTCCTTCAACAGGTCAGCTGCGTACAATCTCCTTTGTGCCTTAACCTGCACCTTCAACCTGAAGATTGAAGGCCAACTCCTGGAAACGTCTGGCTTGTGCATCCCAGCCAACAACACGCTTTTTATTGTGTCCATTAGCAAAACGCTAGCAGCTAACGAACCCCACCTCACTCTAGAGTTCCTGGAAGAGTGCATCTCCGGCTTCAGCAAGTCGAGTCAGTGTCACATGCAAACAAACACTCATCATTCTGCACATATGTGACCCTGGACCACAAAACCAGTCATAAATAGCACGGGTGTATTTGTAGCAATAGCCAACAATACATTGTATGGGTCAAAATGATCGATTTTTCTTTTATGCCAAAAATCATAAGGATATTAAGTAAAGATCATTTTCCATGGAGATATTTTAAAAATTTCCTACCGTAAATGTATCTCAACTTAATTTTTGATTAGTAATGTGCATTGCAAAGAACCTCATTCTTTGCAACCTCATAACTTTAAATGTTATTTTCTCAATATTTTGATTGTTTTTTTTTTTTTGTTTTTTGTTTTTTTCAGATTCCATGGTCATTTTAAATAAATAAAAAAAAAAAAAGTACCATTATGACTGGATTTGTGGTAACCTGTGCTGTTGTTTAAAATGTAGTTGTCAGTAAGATTTTTTTTTTTCCCTTATTTTAAAAGAAATTGATATTCAGCAAGGATGCATAAAATGTATCAAAATCCCCCAAAAAAAGGTAACACGGTTTTCACAAAAACATTAAGCAGCACAACTTAATAATGAATGATAATAATGATGATAATAATAATAAATGTTTTTAGAGCACCAAGTCAGCATATCAGTGATTTCTGAAGTAGGGCCCTATGAAATCAGTTTTTTTTCCAAATTCTTGTTTTTCCGTTTTCATTTTTTTTTTTAGGATTCTTTTTTTTTTTTATTCCATTTTTTTCTTCTAAACTGTTTTAATGGCTCAAATAAAAAAAAAAAAATAGGCAAAAAGCATATCTTTGAAATCATGAAATGTACACAATTTAACAGCAATTTATTAAGTTTAAAAAAAAGGACATTTTTAAGGCCCTATGAAATGGGTTTTATTTATTTTTTTCAAATTCAGTTTTATTTTTACCAAGTTCCATCAAGTTTATGGATTCCATTTTAATAGTTTCATTACATTTTAATAATCAAAGGCATCTTTAATTAATTGATTTTATAAAAAATGTATTATTATTATTATTATTATTATTATTATTATTATTTTATTTATTTATTTATTTTTTCAAGAATATTTTTGTGTATTTACATTTTTCTGGTACATAAATTCTAGTAAATAATTTCTCAGGTAAATATTCCTTAAATACATTTGTCACAGTTTCTTCAAGTTAAACCAGACTTTTATTTTGATGGGTTGCTGTGAAGACCTTTAAGTTTCTGTTTTTATATGATAACTGTAAAATGCTCATGCAGTGACTCTTAGAGCAGTTCTAGAGATTTTTTTTTTTTTTTTTTTTTTTTTTAAGTGTACTGACTTTTTTCATTTATTCATCTAAAATTTGGCAAATTCCACGACATTTCGCATCATGACTGAATTCCGCGATTCTGTCCGCGTTTTCTACGGAAATCTTAGGCCTATCACAGGAATAAATTTAATTTTAAAATAGAAAGTTATTTTACATTCTAATAGTTTTTCACTATATTACTGTTTTTGATTAAATAATGCAGCCTTGTTGAGAATTCAAAAAAAAAAAAACGCATTGACCCCAAATATTTGAACGGCAGTATAATACAAAATAGTTTTTTGATGATGATGCTGATGTGTTTCCTTTTGGGTGTTTTAGGTATTGAGCTGAAGCATCTGTGTTTGGAGTATATGACTCCTTGGCTACGTAATTTGGTGCGCTTTTGTAAACACAATGACGATGCCAAACGACAGCGTGTCACTGCTATCCTGGACAAACTCATTACTATGACCATTAATGAGAAGCAAATGTACCCATCCATACAGGCAAAGATATGGGGCAGCTTGGGTCAGGTAAGCCTTTCAAACTATTTTCAAGTTTCCACCGATTACATTAAGGATTTGATTTTGTGAGCTTATTCCATCCAGAGAGCTTCAAACAGGCATTACAATGACAAACACCTTTAAACTCTAAGACCCCTGTATATCTCTATAGTAATTCTGCCCATGTCCCTAGAAACTCCAAGTCAGCAGTTACAGAATGCACCGTTTTATGTTTATAGATCACAGACCTGCTTGATGTGGTGTTGGATAGCTTCATAAAGACAAGTGCTACTGGGGGTTTGGGATCCATCAAGGCTGAAGTTATGGCAGACACAGCTGTAGCTCTGGCTTCAGGAAATGTCAAGCTGGTCTCCAGCAAGGTAAGCACTTACTGGTCACCATATTATGTTTGTTTTTTAATATATGACCCTGGACCACAAAACCAGTCATAAGGGTCAATTTTTTTGAACAGTGAGATTTATACATCATCTGAATAAATGAGCTTTCCATTGACGTATGGTTTGTTAGGATAAGGCAACATTTGGCTGAGATACAACTATTTGAAAATCTGAAACCTGAGGGTGCAAAAAAATCAAAATATTGAGAAAATCACCTTTAAGCTTCCAAAAGAAATTGTCAGCAATGCATATTATTAATCAGAAATTAAGTTTTGATATATTTACAGTAGGAAATTTGCAAAATATCTTCATGGAACTTGATCTTTACTTAATATCTTAATGATTTTTGGCATTAAATAAAAATCGATCATTTTGACCCAGTGTATTTTTGGCTATTGCTACAAATATACCCATGCAACTACAGACTGGTTTTGTGGTCCAGGGTCACACATTATTTAATATAATGCTGTTCATAAGATAACAGTTAGTTTGTACTGAAATATTAAATCTTGTTACATTGCTGATGTGTAGAGCATGGACAATGCAACAGAGCCAAAACCAAAATGTACCATTTTGTTTTTTCTCCATACTCTAGTAACAAAATATGCAGTCATTTTGTAAGCACAGATGCTATTGCAGCTCATCTTTATTAAAATATTTATTTATAAATGTATTCCAAAATGATTCAAAAAACAGCTTGACTTGTATTGCATGCATTTTTGTAAAATTTCATTAATTTTATCTCAGTTGAAATGTATAATCCTATTTAATATTCAATATTCAATTACAATATTGCTATAGTCAATTATCCATCAGACCAATTTTATTTCTTTACGTGTCTGTAAATGGTCTTCTAGGTTAATTTCTAGCCCACTAACGCGCTTTTAAACTGATTTCGACTTACCGCTTAAAGTGTTTCTGGCTCTTGTGTTCCTGAATCATTCCTCTTGTGATCTTATCCAGGCTGACTAGCTCTTCTCCCCAACATCTATTATCCTAAGTGTTGTGCACAAATGCCCAATTTGTATGTGTGTGCACAGACAGACAATAGTTAGCCAGCGGGGCAGTCGCTCCTATTATATGGGCAACTGTTAGTCATTACGCTCAATGGACGTCATTGTCAGACACTTGGACAGAAGAAGAGCAACAATTGCGAGTTCGATAACTTAAACGTCTCGTTCTTTTTTTAATCTTGATTGACGCGTTGATATTTTCTGCTATGTTTTACTAGTTGAAAATACTTGGTTGTTTTCCTAGTACTCAGCTTCGCTGAAAATTCAAAATATTGTTTGGTTAACATGTGCCAGCCACTGCTGATGTCACAGCGGGCAACACAAGGACAGGCTTTGTTCAGTTGTTGCGTCTGCTTTTCTAAGACTAGTATAGTAGACTGTGAGGTTAAATGAGGGTCGAAGTATAATCTGATTGAGAGAGCAAATGATGTTAAGCTGCATGTCACAGAGTGAAAATAAAAGGTATATTGTCTGTATTCTGTTGTGTTGGAGTGCTTTCTGATTTGAGGTTTGTTTGTAATGAGTTATGCCTTTTGCAAAGAGCTGATTTTGAAAGCTTAAAGGAGAAGTCCACTTCCAGAACAACAATTTACAGATGATGTACTCACCCCCTTGTCATCTAAGATGCTCATGTCTTTCTTTCTTCAGTCGTAAAGAAATTATGCTTTTTGAGGAAAACATTTCAGCATTTTTTGCCGTATAATCGACTGATATGGTGCCCCGAGTTTGAACTTTCAAAAGGCAGTTTAAATGTGGCTTCCAACGATCCAAAATGCAGTTGTAAACGATCCCAGACGAGGAAGAAGGGTCTTATCTAGCGAATCGATCGTTTATTTTTTTTCATAAAAATAATACAATTTATATACTTTTTAATGTCAAACGATCGTCTTGTCTTGCTTCCCCTGAACTCTGTGTATTCTGGCTCAAGACAGTTAGGGTATGTTGAAAAAAACAGATCATATTTTCTCCCTCAACTTTAAAATCGTCCTATATCGCTGTTTTACCTTTTTTGTTAACAATCTTCGTTTTTCGACATACCCTAACTGTCTTGAGCCAGAATACACAGAGTTTACAGAGAGCAAGACAAGATGAGAGGTTGAGATTAATAAGTATTTAAATTGTTTTTTTTTTTTATGAAAATAACAATGATCGTTTTGCTAGATAAGACCTTTCTTACTTGGCTGGGATCGTTTGAAGCTGCATTTAAACTGCATTTTGGAAGTTCAGACTCAGGGCACCATATCAGTCCATTATATGGAGAAAAATCCTGAAATGTTTTTCTCAAAAAACACAATTTCTTTATGACTGAAGAAAGAAAGACATGAACATCTTGGATGACAAGGGGGTGAGTACATTATCTGTAAATTGTTGTTCTGGAAGTGGACTTCTCCTTTAAAGGGACAGTTCCCCCAAAAATGAAAATTCTGTAATTAATTACTCACCCTCATGTCATTCCAAACTTGTAAGACCTTTCTTCATTTTCAGATGACAAATGAAAATATTTTTATTGATTAAATCCGAGAGCTTTCTGTCCTTGCAAAGACAGCAACACATCTGACGCATTCAAGGCCTCGAAAGGTTGTAACGACATCATTAAAATAGTCAATGTGACATCAGTGGTTCGACCTCAGTTTTATGAAGCTACAAGAATACTTTTAGTGTGCAGAGAAGAAATCAAAAATAACTTTATTCAACAACCTTACTGGGCCTTGAATGTGGTGGTTGTGTTACTGTCTATACAGGGTCAGAAAGCTCTCGGATTTCATCAGAAATATCTTAATTTGTGTTCTGAAGATGAGCGAAGGTCTTATGGGGTTGAGTATTTATGACAGAATTTACATTTTTGGATAAACTGTCCCTTTAAAATTCCTTGTTTAATTTAGCACTAAAAATCTTGAGTTTTATCAGTGTCTAATTAAAGTCAAATAAAGCCCCAATTTGCAATGTATCAACTGCTTTATGAATTTCTCTCAGGTGATTGGCCGAATGTGTAAGATCATCGATAAGACGTGCCTGTCCCCCACCCCCACCCTTGAGCAGCACCTGATGTGGGACGACATTGCCATCCTGGCCCGTTACATGCTTATGCTATCCTTCAACAACTCTCTGGACGTGGCTGCACATCTGCCCTACCTGTTTCATGTGGTCACCCTGCTGGTGGCCACCGGCCCGCTGTCACTCAGAGCGTCAACGCATGGCCTCGTTATCAACATCATTCACTCGCTCTGCACCTGCTCACAGCTCAACTTCAGTGGTGAGAAATAACGCAAATGAAAATGAGGGTTTTAGAGGAATAGTTTAAAGGAAAAGTTCACTTCCAGATCAAAAATTTATAGATAATTAAATTTATTCACCCCCTTGTCATCCAAGATGTTCATGTCTTTCTTTGTAAACACTGGATCGGTACTTCTGCAGCAACGTAGGATGATTTTGAAGTTGGGGAAGAAAACGAGATGGGAGTTTGTCGACATACTCTTAACTGTGTTGACCGTATTGAACCAGAGTTCATGCAGACTTAGACAAGACGAGTGTTTGAGGTTAAAAAGTATATAAATTGTCAATTTGATTTGAAAATGGCCAATCGTTTTGCTAGATAAGACCCTTCTTCCTCGAATGGGATCGTTTAGAGCCATTTGAAGCTGCATTTAAACAGCATTTTGGAAGTTCAAGCTTGGGTCAAACTTTGACGAGGATAACAAGGGGGTGAGTAAATTATCTGTAAATTTTTGTTCCCGAAGTGAACTTCTCCTTTAACTAAAAATGAAAATCAGCTGGTAGTGTAGTCACACTCAGGCCATCTAAGGGTGTTTCATCATTGGATCAGATTTGGAGAAATTTAGCAATACATTATTTGCTCACCGACTGTTTAAAACCTGAATAATGACCAAGAAAAAAAATAAATAAATAACAGTTATTGTACATAATATACATACATGCATACATAAAAAAAATCTGTACTTGTTAAAAGTTTTTTGGTAATTTAAAATTAATAAAGGAATGAATCAATTAAAAAAAATCTAAAATCATAATATAAAAAAAATTGAATACAGTAATGATTAGGGCAGGGTTTTGACAATTGAAATTTCACAATTTGATTCTGTCCTGATTCACTGGCTTGTGATTTGTTATTGATTATTTAGAGTATTTATCAGGTACAGTACATGCCAAATTTTCTCAAGGAAAAAAAATATCTCTAAAGTAATGCTGTAAGATATAATAAACCGATTTGTATGCAAATGCTTAAATTACTATACCATACAACATTCATTTTATTTATATATATATGTATATATATATATATATGTATGTATGTATGTATGTATGTATGTATATATATATATATATATATATATATATATATATATATATATATATATATATATATATATATATATATATATATATATATATATATATATATATACATATAATGCTGTATGGTGCATATATTTAGCAAAATGCTCCTCTCTAGAGTTTTCTAGCTGAGGTCATGGTCACCGAATAGGTTTTTCTGTGGAAATTATCGGTTAATGTGCCACTTCTCTTGAACTGAGGCGCTACAGTGTCACACCAAAACAGTATTTATTGTTTGAGTACTGTAATAAAATGAACAGAATTTGAAATCCAAGATATTGTTTTATATCAATAGCACAAGCTTATATTTTATTAGATGGGAGGTGCGCTATAATATTCTGTTCATAAACTGAAAACAGGCTAGACTAATCAATTCTTGGCATTTAAGAATCAATACTGTTTCGTAAAAATAGAATGTATTTTTAAACCCAGCCCTAGTAATGATGCTAAGTCATTTTGTTGCAGTATAACAGACTTAATGTAAAAAGGGCCATTTTGTGCCAAGTATTTTTGATTTTGAATGAAAATGCCTTAAATGTATGTGCTACATGGGAGTATTCTCCTTACGTCGTTATGCAGTAGTGCTGATTTGTTGTTTGCTAGACATTAGCTTGTTTTAACGTGAGATGATCTGTCTGATTTATTTATTTATGTATTTTGCTGTTCTGGTTTTTGCCTCTGCAGAGGAGACTAAACAGGTGCTGCGTCTGAGTCTGACTGAGTTCTCCCTGCCCAAGTTCTACCTGCTGTTCGGCATCAGTAAGGTCAAATCTGCGGCGGTCATCGCCTTCCGTTCCAGCTACAGAGACCGCTCGTTCTCCCCGGGCTCCTACGAGAGAGAGACCTTTGCTCTGTCTTCCCTCGAAACGGTTACAGAGGCTCTTTTAGAGATCATGGAGGTTAGTTATCTGCATTGTGTATAGCCACTGCTGTCATTTTAAAGTATTTATAATCTGTTTGTGTATCTCCAGCACTATTCTGATCTTTTTAAAGAATCATTTTTGATTTCCGTAACTACTTATTTACCAATTATTGTTTTTCCCCAGGCCTGTATGAGGGACATTCCCGGATGCAAATGGCTGGATCAGTGGACCGAGTTGGCACAAAAGTGTGTTGAAAACATTTCACAAGTGTTTTGTAAAACAGTTACAACTGAAAATCACAGTACAGTTATATTTAATTGTACTAATTGTACTTTCTTTTCTTGAACAGGTTTGCATTCCAGTATAACCCATCTCTTCAACCACGGGCGCTGGTGGTGTTCGGCTGCATCAGTAAACGTGTGACTCACGGACAGCTCAAACAGATCATTCGTATTCTCAGTAAAGCCAGTCCTCTGCTCAGCATTGATCGGGTTAGCTCTGTCTGTTTTTCTTCCTCAAACTGCCCAATTTTAGATTTGATTTTAATAGGCTTAAATCTTTTGTTTTTGGTGCATTTACAGTTGAAGTCAAAAGTTTACGTACACCTTGCAGAATCTGCAAACTGTTATTTTACCAAAATAAGAGGGATCATACAAAATGCATGTTTTTTTTTTTTTTTTTTTTTGGTACTGACCTAAATAAGATATTTCACATAAAAGCTGTTTACATATAGTCCACAAGAGAAAAGAATAGTTTAATTTATAAAAATGTTCAATTCTTAATAGTGTTGTTACCTGATTTTTTTTTTTTTTTTTTTTTTTTTTTGTTTAGTTATAGTTGTTCATGTGTCCCTTTTTTGTCCTGAACAGTTAAACTGCCTGCTGTGCTTCAGAAAAATCCTTCAGGTCCCACGAATTCTTTGGTGTTTTAGCATTTTTGTGTATTTTAATCCTTTCCAACAATGACTCTATGATTTTGAAATCAATGAGACGTTTATATTTTTTATTTTGCCTAAATATCATTTTTTTTTCCATTTAGTTCTGCCCTTTAGAAGTTACAGAGGATATTTACATGTTTCCCAGAAGACAAAATAAGTTACATTTACCCTGATCTTCAAATTTCAAAAGTTTTCACCCCCTGGCTCTTAATGCATTGTTGTTCCTGTATTTCAAAATCATACAATCATTGTTGGGAAGGGTTCAAATATAAACATAACAAGCATTTTGTATGATCCCTCTTATTTTGGTTAAATAAAGTTTGCAGATTATTCAAGGTGTATGAAAACTTTGACAACTGTATATAATGTGGTCTTCTCTGATGTTTACTTTTTTATAAAATGTATTGAACACCATAGCTCTGCACCATTTAGAATGGAATAAGAATCAAATTTAATATTTCAATTTGATTTGAGGTGGTCAGGATGCAGAATTCTTCTTTAAATTAATAGAGGTAGAATTAAAATGGGAATTCTTATGAATTGCCCATGTTATCATATACCTAACATATGGGGACACACACATTAGATCCATTTTTAAAATGCCACCTATAAAGATGAGCATGTGCATTTATTTATATTTAATAAATTAGATTTGACGTCACACTAAGTTACATTTAATTTAAAACGGTACTTTTAAAATAATATTTGTTACTGTTAAATAGTATTTCACAATATTACTGTTTTGTTGTATTTTTGGTGGTATGGGTAGGTTTACGGGTGGGTTAAGGTGTAAGGGATGGGTCAACAGTGTAATTATAAAGGTAATTACAAAAATTATTTACGGATGCAATTACTTGCAGGTATTTTTTAAAATATAAGTACTGTGTAAAAACATGTATGCATTGCATCAAATGTGACCCTGGACCACAAAACCAGTCATAAAGGTTAGTTTTTGGAATTGAGATTTATACATCATCTGGAAGAATAAATAAGCTTTCGATTGATGTATGGTTTGTTAGGATGGGACAATATCTGGATATTGATACAACTATTTGAAAATCTGGAATCTGAGAGTGCAAAAAAAATAAAAATATTGAGAAATTTGCCTTTAAAGTTGTCCAAACAGTTCTTAACAATGGATATTACTAATCAAAAATTAAGTTTTAAAATCTACGGTAGGAAATTTACAGAATATCTTCATGGAACGTGATCTTTACTTAATATCCTAATGATTTTTGGCATAAAAGTAAAATCAATAATTTTGACCCATACAGTGTATTGTTGGCTATTGCTACAAATATCCCCGTGTGACTTACAGCTGGTTTTGGGGTCCAGGGTCACAAATGATTAATTTACATGCAAGTACATAGAAATTAAGGCCATCTAATATAAAGTGGGACCAAAAAACTGACCAACCCCTGCATTTTAAATTGTAGCATATTATGCAGTCACTAAATTAAGATTTATTTTATTTACTTTATTTATTTTATAAAGTAAAAACATCTAAAAATCTAAAAAAACATTTATTTGGACAAATTGAAATCTATTTTGATAACTGTGGAAATGCATACAGTATTGAACAACGTTGAGTTGTGTTAAATCAGTTAAATGGAAAGTTACTCAACATAAAATAATTGGATGTAATTAGGCTATGTTCACGGCTTTTTTGACAAGAAAAAGTTGACAGTTAAAAAAAAAAAAAAAAGATCTGCCAGCGTTGCAGCCAAGGGCGTCTTTTGTTGCTATAACAACAGCTGCAAGAGTATGAATATGGAGGAAAGAGGAAGTTCACTCTTGCGCTGGTGTTTTATTTTTTTTTTTTTTGGCATTTTTGCCCTTTATTTGATAGGACAGTATTTAGACAGGAAGTGAAGTTGAAGTGGGAGAGAGAGAGAGGAGGGAGGGCGGGATCGGGAAGGGTCTGCGAGCCAGGTCTCGAAAAAGGGACACCTAAAACGCAACAACGTTCAATCAACGCGCATAGGATTAGACGCTGGCAGTTTAAAAAAAGACACCAATTGTGAACATAACCTTAGTCATGGTTTGTTACAACATGCCAAACATTTGAACTAGTCACATTTCTTTGTAGTCATTCAATGTTATTGAATTTCCTCTTCCTGTAATTCACAATGTCAATTCCTGCATATTCCTAAAAAATGACCCATTGTTTAAATACATGGGTGGACATCTTTTTGCTTTTTTTGTGACTATTTTGTCTGGAAATTGTGAATATTTGGGTTGTATTAAGTGTGTTTGTGCAGAATGCGGTGCAGTGCTAGTCTAGCTGCTGTAGTGTCATTCGCTCAGACTATTTGCTGGCGTCATGCTCCGCCGCTCTGTCTGATTAATGCTGTTCCTGCACAGGGGCTGGAGAGCTGCTTAAAGGGGCCGGATAATTACAACAGCCAGGTTCTCATTGAGGCCACCGTCATTGCCCTCACAAAACTACAGCCTCTCCTCGATCAGGTGCAGTCATGTTGTGTTTTATTTCCTTCTCTCATTGTAGACATGTATAAGTGTTTACGGAAACCTGTTAGAAAATATCTTTGCTATTCAGTTTGGTGACGCGGAAATTATACACTTGACGTATTAATAGATTTGTTTGTGCGTGTCTAATGATCTGCAGGACTCTCCCATGCATAAAGCTTTGTTCTGGGTGGCTGTGGCTGTACTTCAGTTGGATGAAGTGAATCTGTACTCTGCTGGTACCGCCCTACTGGAGCAGAACCTGCACACGCTGGACAGCCTCCGGGTGTTTAATGATAAGGTGCCCCGAATGAAATCCACATTTAGACAACCACAGATTTAAAACATGTTTTGACATAGCTGTTCAAATGAAAAGCTAAAAGATCAAGGACAACTGTATTGTAGTATAAGAATTCATAGCCGTTATCTTCATTAAAACATTTCCACCCCTCTATAGAGTCCTGAGGAGGTCTTCATGGAGATCCGGAAGCCTCTGGAATGGCATTGTAAACAAATGGACCATTTTGTGGGACTCAACTTTGCCTCCAACTTCAATTTTGCGTTAGTGGGGCATTTACTCAAAGGTAATGATTAAAAGTGGATTATACTATAGTATAAATGTCCATTGGCTGCTTTCTACAAATAAATAATAAAAAAAAAAAAGTCAGGTTCAACATTTTATATTAGTTTTCACTTCACTTCATTTTAAATGTCATAATATGACATGTATATCTGAATCAAAACTAATATTGGCCATTATTTTCAGAGTAATAATAATAATAATAATAAATCAGGTTCAGTATACATTATTTATTCATTTATTATTTTTTATTGTTTTTATTTTATTTCATTTTTTTTTGTCAGTCTTACTTAAATATTTGACTCATAACTAATATGGATCAACATGTCAGCTAGATGATAATGAAGATAATATAATAATAATAATAATAATAACAACAACAATAATAATAATAAATCAGGTTCAACATGCGTTATTTATTAATTTATTACTTTATTTTTTTAATTCATTTTATTTTATTTTATGTCATAATTTTACTTAAATATTTAACTCAAAACTAATCTGGGCCAAAGTTTCAGCTCAATAATAATAACAATAATAATAAATCAGGTTCAATATGCATTATTTATTGATTTTTTTTTTTTTTTTTTTTTTTTTTTTTTTTTCATTTTATTTTATGTCAGTCTTACTTAAATATTTGACTCATAACTAATCTGGGCCAACATTTCAGCTAGATGATGATGATGATGATGATAATGATATTATAGTAGTAATAATAGTAATAAAATCTGGTTCAACATGCATTATTTATTTATTTATTTATTTTTTTTTTATTCTTTTATGTCATATTTTTTTAATTTCTTAAATATTTGACTCAGAAGTAATCTGGGCCAATGTTTCAACTTAATAATAACAATAATAATAATAACAAAAAATCTGGTTCAACATGCACATTTTATATTAGTTTTCACTTCACTTTATTTCATGTCATAATATGAAAAATCAAAACTAATATATAATTTTTTCTTTTAATTTAATTTATATCATAATATCTGACGCAAAACTAATCTGGGCCAATGTTTTCAGGGGAATAATAATAATAATAATAATAATAATAATAATAATAAATTAGGTTCAACATGTTATTTATTCATTTATTATTGTTCTTTTTCATTTTATTTTATTTTCTTTTATGTCATAATATTACTTAAATATTAAATATTACTTAAAAGTAATGCAATTTCAATTATGAAACTGTTTATTAATAATAATACTTTTCTACTTTTTATTTTATCCACTCTTCTAGGTTGACATAGTATGCATTACTATTATTTAAACAGACCAGTTAATGTATTGAGCATTAATGAGCATTAACAGTGAATTTTATCAATTGATCACATTGAGCATTTGCTGTTTATCAGTAAAATGTCTTCCATGTGTCTTGTTCATCATATCTGCCTTTTCTTTCCTTTAGGATACAGACATCCCTCTTCCACCACGGTGGCCAGGACAGTTCGTATTCTTCATACACTCCTGGGCCTGGTGGGAAAACACCGCAGCTGTGACAAGTTTGAGGTGAACACGCAGAGTGTGGCTTATCTGGCAGGTATATTAAGCAAACAGTCACAACCTGTTAGAAAATGACATGGTTTGTATCTAAATTCAGCCTGATACATCTAAACTGTATGTTTGCGAACAGCTTTGCTCACGGTTTCTGAGGAGGTGAGAAGCCGCTGCAGCTTAAAGCACAGGAAGTCATTACTTCTCTCAGAAGTTACCATGGAGAACTTTCCCATGGACACGTACTCCGTGTACGACACGGAGCCTGGATGCAGGTGAGAATTTTTTATTAAACAGGTTTGAATTTCCTGTATTCATTCTCCCATTAACATCTACTTTCAACCACACTTGAGTTTTTTTTTAATTACTTTTTTTCTTGCTTGTTGATTCTCTCACTCTATTATGTGTCAGGCTGCTGCGTGAAAACCAGCCCTGGGCTTCTCCGAAAGTGTCAGAGCGCAGTCTCGCACCTCCATACTCTGCCATGGGCCAGACCAGCCTTCGCCCACGCAAATCTATGAGCGTAGACATGGGCCAGCCATCACAGGCCAATGCGAAGAAACTTCTGGGTATTAGCGGTCTGATGACTTCATTCTTTCAAGTGGCTTTTTAACATACTGTAGCTTTAGTTTTGCTTCATACTTAAGTGGTTTTATTTTTATTCTAGGCACTAGAAAGAGTTTTGATCATCTAATTTCGGACTCAAAAGCGCCAAAGAGACCAGACATGGAGTCCGGCATCACGACGCCTCCAAAGATGAGACGGGTTTCTGAGAATGACTATGAGATAGGTGAGCTTTTAACTACACTTATAAATCAAATGTGTTATGCTATAGCCCAGTGCCAGTTTATGTGCAATAAATCATAATTAGGTTTCATAATGATTTGAATTGCCAACACCTCTTCTTCATTCCAGAAACTCAGCGAATAGCCAACTCCCATTTACGCAAAGTTTCTGTGTCGGAGTCCAACGTCCTCCTCGATGAGAATGTTCTCACAGACCCGAAAATTCAGACGCTGCTCCTCACTGTACTGGTGTGTGATTCATACTACTTTATATTGCACTTGAACTTGTGCTTGAAATCCTCCTGCAGGTGGAATTATTTTTTGGGGGGCCAATTTCTTTATGTATAGCACAGGAAATTTAAAGGGGTAGTTCACCCAAAAATAAAATTCTGTCGTTAATTACTCACCCTCATGTTGTTACAAACCCATAAATCCTTTGTTTGTTTTTGTAGCCTAAATTATGATATCTTGGATGAAATCCAAGAGCTTTCTGACCTTGCATACAAACAGAAACGCAACTGACATGTTGTGATTTTGTTTTCTTTGTACACAAAACGTATTTTCATGGCTTTATAAAATTACGGTTGAACCACTGATGTCACATGGACTATTTTATCGATGTCCTTACTATCTTTCTGGGCCTTGAACGTGGTAGTTCCATTGCTGTTTATGCCACGTCAAAAACTCTCAGGTTTCAATAAAAATATCTTAATTTGTGTTCTGAAGATTAACAAAGGTCTTACGGGTTTGGAAAGACATGAAGGTGAGTAATTAATGACAGAATTTTCTTTTCTTGTGAACTGTCCCTTTAAAAAAAAAAAGGATGACTAATTTTCTTTTTCTTACTATGATGTTTTTATTTTACTATATGTTCGGTTGTATAGCAAAGTGTTGTTTTTTAATTGCAGGCAACACTGGTGAAATATACTACGGATGAGTTTCATCAGCGGATCCTGTATGAGTATTTGGCTGAGGCCAGTGTTGTGTTCCCCAAGGTCTTTCCAGTAGTGTGAGTATCTGTCATATTACATATCAACACATCACTCTGAGTCAGTCAAGGTCCATTATTCTCCCATAGTTTCCCATGCTAAAAATATTTTGAGAGATTCACTGTTGACGTAAATGGAAAGATACTTAAATGAGTTGTTAAGTTTTGGTTTTTTTTTTTTTTTTTTTTTAATTATCCAACAAAAATGAGCTAAAATTTGTCTGCATGACACTTGACAACGAACCTCATTGGTTCTCGTGTCAAACAAGCATGCTTGAGCTTTGAAACCAAATTTGAATGCTTTAATAAAAGCCGTATGTATAAAGCGATCATGTCTTTAACAAATGTGTTGCTTAATATTTTTAGAAACTTTTAGGATTATTTCATCAATAAAATGTTCGAAACAACAGCAGTTGTTATTTAGAAATCTTTTGTGACACTATGAATTACTTTACTGTCACTTCGAATCAGTTGAACGCATCCTTGCTGCATAAAATGTGACCCGGGACCATAAAACCAGTCATAAGGGTCCATTTTTGTAAAAATTGAGATTTATACATCATCTGAAAGCTGAATAAATAAGGTTTTCATTGATGTATGGTTTGTTAGGATAGGACAACTATTTAAAAATCTGGAATCTGAGGGTGCAAAAAAATCAAAATATTGAGAAAACCACCTTTTAAAATTGTCCAGATGAAGCATTTTTCTTGTTTTGATATTTACGGTAGGAAATTTACAAAATACCTTCATGGAACATGATAGAACGTTTACTTAATATCCCAATGATTTTTGGCATAAAAGGAAAAATTGATCATTTTGACCCATACAATGTATTGTTGGCCATTGCTACAAATATACCCATGCTACTTACGACTGGTTTTCTGGTCCAGGGTCAGAAATTATGAATTCCTTTAAAAAAAAAAAACTTACTGAGCCCAAACCTTTGAATGGTTGTCTATGTGTGTGTAATTGAAGTGTGTTTTTGCATACACTAGATATAAAAACAATTTCACACTAGTTCCTAAGTTCTTGATCAAATATAAGGAGTGTCCCATTACTGTAATGTACACCCTAATCACTAATCATCATGGTGATTCATACCTATTAATGTATTTGGTCTGACTAATACATTAATAATACATAATACTAATAAAAGCCCCATTTTCAAATAATAATCCGCTAGCCCGTTGAGTTCAGAGAGAAAATATTTGAAGAATGTTGTGTTTGTTTTTTACTGCACCTACCTAACAACAAGCCTTTCAGATACATTTAGGTAATCTAGACTAATTCGCTTTCGTAACATGAAAGTGATCTTGTTTGTTCCTGTCCACTATTTGTAAAAATCTTCTGGTCTCATTCACGTCCAGCTATTTTTAGCTGTACAAAACAGCTCATTCTGCTGCTTGGTATTGCAAATTGTTTTGTCTTACCATATTATTTTAATGGATTATCTTAATTATGAGCACACTGGTTTGTAGTGCAGACAGTTTTGATGTTTACTGCATGATGATGTTGTTGTTCTCGTTATTTCTCTATAGAGGCTAATGAGTGGGAAGTCTCACCCATAGGCTTACTTTTACATTAAAGAATAAGGTGGATATTTAGTAGTTTGACATTCACGTTGCCTGTGTCATTTTTATCCAATATAGCCACAACCTGCTGGACTCCAAGTTAAGCACCGTCCTTTCCATGTGCCAGGACCCCAACCTCCTGAACCCCGTCCACGGCATCATTCAGAATGTGGTCTATCATGAGGAGTCTCCTCCTCAATACCAGCCGTCCTGCTTACAGAGTAAAGCCAATCTCTCCAGTCATTTATTCACATTCAGATTTCTTGGCAGATGCTTTCTTAAAGGAGAAGTCCACTTCCAGAAAAACAGTTTACAAATAATTTACACCCCTTGTCATCCAAGATGTTCATGTCTTTCTGTCTTCAGTCGTAAAGAAATTATGGTTTTTGAGGAAAGCATTTCAGGATTTTTCTCCATATAATGGACTTCATTGGTGCCACGATTTTGAACTTCTAAACTGTAGTTTAAATAGACCTTCAAAGGGCTCTAAACGATCCCAGCTGAGAAAAAAGGGTCTCATCTAGCGAAACAATCAGCCTTTTTTTTTTTTTTTTCGGAAAATAAACATTTGTATACGTTTTAAGCACAAAAGCTTGTGTAGCACTAGCTCTGGGATGCGCGTCCACGACGCTACGTACTATTGAATCACGTCGAAAGGTCATGCGGAACGTAGGCGGAACTACAGACCCAGTGTTTACAAAGCAAAGACTAAGGAAGTGCAAGTAAGTCAAATGCTGTTTACAAACAAAAAGGTACAACGATTCTGAAGTTGTAGGACAAAATGAGATGGAGTTTTTCACCATACTCTACCTTTTTGAGCCGGAGTACACAGTGATTCGTAGCGTCATGAACGCGCAGGACAGAGCTAGTGCTACATGAGCTTTTGTGCTTAAAAAGTATACCAAATTTTTTTGTTGAAAAAAAAAATGACTAATCATTTCGCTAGATACGACTTGGCTGGGATCGTTTAGAGTCCTTTGGAGCTGCATTTAAACGACATTTTGGAAGTTCAAAATTGGGGCACCAATCAAGTCCATTATATGGTGAAAAATCCTGAAAGGCTTTCCTCAAAAACCATAATTGCTTTACGACTAAAGACAGAAAAACATAAACATCTTGGATAACAAGGGGATGAGTAAATTATTTGTAAATTGTTGTTCTGGAAGTGGACTTCTCCTTTAATTTTTTTTTTTTTTAATGAAATTTGAGAGCGTATATTGATGTTAGTTATTATTATTATTATTATTATTATTGTGCATATCATTACAGTTTTTAATCAACCGAGTTTTGATGTTTGAATGATTTTCTTTTTTCTGTTCACTCTCCATCACTCTCTTGCTGTCACCTCTCTCTCTCTGACTCACAGGTTTCGGTTTCAACGGCCTTTGGAGGTTTGCCGGGCCCTTCTCTAAGGTATGATTAACTGCTCCCATAAACACTTTTTATTTTCCAACAGAGTGCAGTGAAGAAATTGTGTGCTGCGGTCTCTCTGCAGCTTCCTAGATTTATTGACCAAAACGGCTTCCCCAAACATCTCTCGCACCAATCCTGTGTCTCTGCCCTCTTGCTCTCCCACAGTTCTGCTGTGTGGTTTAAGAAGGTGTAAATGACAGGGATGTATTGCTTATGTATCCCTTGCTGAAGGAACTGTTTTCCTTCTTTCATGGTTTCTTTCTGCCTTGTCAGGCCAGTAATTCAGGTTTTTACTTGCCCTGCCAATATATTTTACTGTAACATGATATTATATTAATTAACTTTTTAAATTGCTATTTAATTACCTTTATTTTACTTGTTTTTTGAAACACATTTTCATGTGCTGGAAACAATTTTACTTGCCCTGACAGCATTTTTAATGTAATGTGTTATCAGATTTCAATGAGGACTTCTAAATTTTGTTTTAATTATATTTTTTCAAAAATATTCTATTTCAATTATATTCTCATGAAATACATGTTAGAAAAAATCTTTAAATCTTTACTTTTCTTCATAAAAAAGGATTTACCCCATAGCTAACTGGGTTCACCACAAAATGTCAGGTCTTATTAAATAAAGTGTGTGTGTGTGTGTATACACATACACTACCAGTCAAAAGTTTTTAAACGGTAAGATTTTTAATGTTTTAATGTCTTTTCAGCTCACTAAACTTCAATTAATTTGATCCAAAGTACAGCAAAAATAGTAAAATTTTAAAATATTTTTACTATTTAAAATAACTGTTTTCTATTTGAATATATTTTAAAATGTAATTTATTCTTGTGATTTCAACGTTGAATTTTTAGCATCATTACTTCATTACATCATTTAATTCTGATTTGCTGCTCAAAAAACATTTATTATAATTATTAATTATTAATTTTTTTTTAGGTTTCTTTGATGAATAGAAAGTTCAGAAGAACAGCATTTATCTGAAATAGAAATCTTATGTAATATTATGAATGTCTTTATCATCATTTAGCATCATCATTGCCTATTTCTATCATCACTGATGACTGGAGTAATGATGCTGAAAATTTAGCTTTGATCATAAGAATAAATTACGTTTTGAAATATTTTCAAATAGAAAGCAGTTATTTTAAACAGTAAAAATATTTCACGATGTTACTGCTTTTGTTATATTTTGGATCAAATAAATGCAGGCTTGGTGAGCAGAAGAGACTTCTTTAAAAAAAAAACATTAAAGATCTTACTGTTCAAATAATATTATTGTATTATTATTTATTTATTATTACGGTTTTAAAACATATTGGGAAAAATGGTTTTCATTTGTTTTCTGTGCAAAAAACTGTTTGTACTTCTTTAATATGCAGTCATATCTAGAATTATGCAAGAGTTTTGTTTATATGACAATTTATGAACACGTTTTTGTTGGAAAATGTTGTGATGCATTGCAAAAACCGGTTTATAATAAAAAAAAACGTAGTGTGACTGATTATACAATAGTCTTGAAAGAAAAAGAAAAAAACTTACAATGACATTTAAATGTCTTGAATAATGTTGACAGCCAAAAAAGGGGTGGAATAAGGAGCACAATCATTATTGCTTAATTTGACCCCAGCAAGTCCTAAAGATGTAGGTTATTCCAGTCATTACCTGTTGTCACTATTACTCATACTCAAGGTTAGTGTAATGAAACGTAGACTCATTATGATGAAACGGTTGAACAATATCCCTCAGATTTATTCGTGCCATATCTAGTGACCCAAATATGTTACCTAAGATTAAATCATTTTTAATCTGACCTACTTTTCCAACAGCAAACCCAAATTCCAGACTATGCCGAGCTCGTGGTTAAGTTCCTGGATGCTTTGATCGACACCTACCTTCCTGGTATCGAAGAAGAAGGAGGGGAGGAGTCACTGCGCACCCCCACCTCTCCGTATCCGCCCACCGTCCAGAGCCAGCTCAGCATCACGGCCAACCTCAACCTGTCCAACTCCATGACGTCTCTCGCCACCTCACAGCACTCACCAGGTCAGCGCTCACTGCATCATGACGCACACACACACGTAGGCACGAATTAGTCCGTAGTCGCTCGCGTAACTTCACAGTTCACATTCTTCACGAGCTACTCACACCTGCTCACGTAAATGCGATTTACGTGAGTAACGATAACGCTAACTCATGTGATGCCATTGCGACATACCCTAGCAATAAAAACAATAACACAGTAACAGCTCTGTTGCATTTGCGGTCAGCGCTTTGTCTACTTTCACACCTCGAGACGGGTTCACAGTTTCTCTGGCTTGTGCGAGATTTAGGTTAGACTATCGTACAGGGCTTTGACAGTGGTTGTGTGTGCATTTGACACCTTTGCTTTGCGTTTGTATCTTCATTAACCTCACTGCATTCTGTCTCCTTTTCATTGGGAATGTGCTGTCGGTTCAGAGGGCCCTATAGTTTATAGACGGTCCCCAACTCTCTCCCATCCACGAACCACAGAGGAGGTGCCACCGAAAACAGCTGGTACAAACCTAAACTATAGAGCTGTGTTGGGCAATTAATGTCCAGTTCTATAGTTTGCGAACTGTGGTAACTTATTTAAGTGCCTATTTCTTGTCTTTACTTTTTTTCAGTGGTGGCAGTGTGATACAATTGAGTTTAAATTGGCCATTAAAGGGTGTATATTCATAAACGGAGGTATTTCTATATCCATGTGTATGTAACAGAAGTCACTAGATGATTTAGTGAATGTCTAAATCACATTCCTTCCTCACTAATTTCTCCTTTTGATTATGGATTTAATCTGCATTTTGAGCTAATATCAACTACTGCTTAGCTTCACTGTTCAGCAGAACTCCGCTTTTGGAGTAAAACGCAGTTAGATGTATCTGTAAGCTGCCATTTTTATTTTGATTTCCTGTTTCTTCCATTCATCTGTCCTTCCTGTCCTCTTTTGAGTTGTGAATGTGTCACTCATGTCTTTTTTTTTTTTTCTTTTCTACTCTCTCTGTGTGAAGCCTGTCTGCCTTGCTCTAAGTCGGCCGTATTCCCACCTCACCTCGTCCTCCCAGGTACTCATCGACCTCCGTTGTGTGAAAATAGCAGTTGTTGCCATTCGCACAGTGTTTGAATTGTAAATCTACAGCTGGAGTCAGTAGTAGATGCTACTGGCAGATCAAAGCAAGAGGGACTGCTTTAACAGGAAGTGTGAAGAGAGATCACAAGGGCCTGGTTACAGACACTTACAAACGCAGCTGACGACTGAACATTTGCAGTTTTAAAAGCATTCTTAAAGGCTTTTCACACTCAAAATTGTGAGGCCATTGTAATTTGTAACCCTTTGTTATGCTGTTACTCACCTCTCTTAATTTTTACTTTTTTTATATATATATATTTTTTTATATATATATATATATATATATATATACACACACACACATATACATGTGTACATATGCAATGCAATTGTGTATGTATGTGTATATATATGTATGTTTATGTATATGTGTGTGTGTGTATATATATATATATGTGTATATATATATGTGTATATAACATACATACATATACATATATATGCATACATACATTTACATTGTACAATGTATATATATATATATATATATATGTCTATATATACACACATTTACATTGTTTATATATAGATATAATATATTTAGTTTTTAATTATAGTTAATATTTTTTGTACATAGACAGAATTTGTATTTTTGTAATGTAATTACAAAAAAAAACCTAGACAGAATTTGTATTTTGTAATGTAATATATAATTATATATTATATATACATGTCTGTTAATTATATTTTAGTAAGTTATACATTTATTATATATTTGTCATATATTTGCAATATATACAATATGTAATATAGTGTATATATAACCTAGTAACATAGTTTTTAAGTTTGCATGATAAAATTCAATTATGCAGTCAATCTTTATTTAATTATATATATAATTGTATTTTAGAATGTTATATATTTATTATATATTTGCAATATATTTTTATATAGTACATTTAGTGTTTTTTTTATATAGATGTGGAATTTTTTTTTTATTTAAAATATTTTATATAAATGCTATTATTAATTTGTAATTAATGCACATATATAATATTACTAGGATTTTGTTTAACAATTTTAATTTGATGTATACTAAAGCAGTTTATGATTAGATGACTGTTGCTAAATAACTTGATATGTTATTACAGAACCACACTGGTTTTTTGGTAGTATACTTTGGCATCACAATTCAGATATAGCACCCAGCTAAAGGCATGAAAACCCAAAGTTTAAAGCAGCTTGGCCTTAAAAATTACAAGTGTGAAATCTTACTGAAGACTTAAACTCAGTGTTAAACAGAGTGTGAAAAGCCTTTTATAGTTTTTCGCTTTATTACAGCTAGGAAATTTGAACCTAGAAGAATAGTAATGCTGATATAGACCACCGGGCACATTTTAAAAGCACACTTGTGTGTTCACAGGATCCCTGCATGAGACTTTCTCCTCTGTGTCATAATGTAGTGCACTGAGACACCTACTGTTCATTATGTGTACTTACAGCCAGACTCCATGTCAAAGCACATATCTGTGAAACTTGACCAATAGTTAATGTTTGAAAGCATTTGATAAACGTAAATTAAGATTGAAACATTATTGTAAAGGATTTTAAGGAAGAACAGGCAACAGTTGCAAACAGGTGTTACATAACATCTCTCTCCCGCAGGCATCGACAAGGAGAACGTTGAGATTTCTCCCACATCGAGTCTCTCCACCAGTGGGCGAGCGCGACACGGGTCAGCCAGCCAGGTACAGAAGCAGCGCAGTGCAGGCAGCTTCAAACGGCCAAGCATCAAAAAGATCGTCTGAAAAGATCTGAAGCATTTCTACCTACTCCACGAATCCTTTTTGCTTTCCGTCGTCCAGTTAACAAGGTTCCTGCATCGAAGAACCGCTTAAGTGTTTGTTTGTTTTTTTTAATACCAGTCGAAGCTTGCCACACACTTGCCTAAACGAACTTCTTCGGGAGAATGCACTGAACTCTCCGTGTTGCACTCAACATCCAAAATGTCTTGGGACTGACCACATTGAAATGCTAAATTGAGGCGTCCACTCTTCGTTTTGCACAAACTTGAGATTCTGTCCTCATCGAAACACATGAATGAGAAACTGATCTGATCAACCACTACAGCATACAGATGACCAACCTTGTGGAGACTCGCAGGCTCATCATCCTGGCCTTTTTCCATTTGGACACGCGGCCTGTCCTGTCCTGAAATCCACAGGCTTGAAATCTGGATCGCGATCCGAGATTATACGTGTACTATACTATTGACGATAATAACGATCACATGTTTTGGGTTCTTATTTTATCCATTGTGTGCCTTTGTCAGGGTTTTCAGCTGTGTATAGTTTGTAAAATAGGCAAGACCTTGCTAAGGAAGGGAAAACAGGTACTAATTATGAAACGTGTTGCGGCTTTAACATTTACCATAACGTCCATACGTGTAAACAGTACCATGTGACCATCAAATACGAGAATATCATCTAAATATTTATTCTCTAAATGTAGATAATCCTTTCGGAGATCACATGAAGGTTTGCTTTGCGGTCGTTATCATCAGCCGTCGGAAAAAATGATTCTCAACGGATGAGTACGTATCCATCATTTCCCAAAATGCACAAATTGGCATTAATATTCACGTTTTAGCATTGTCTCACTGTGGTGCAATATGTTTTTTTATTTGTTTCGTTGAACACTATGTGTGTGTACAAAATTGCACATGATTCAAGTGTGTGATCAGGAAATATCTGCGCACACTTTTACCTTCCCCTGTTCCCGTCTCACTAACGGCTCACGTACGGCACAGGAATCCCAATCCCGCCACAAGCTGACATAGTAACATTGCACCAAAGACTAGTTTGCAATATTGTGAGGGGGAAACTGTTGTGAACTCCATTTTGTATATTTTTATGTCTGTCTCGTCTATGTTGTATGCCTTAAATAATTATTTCTTCCATACAGTTCTCACATTGTAGCCATGTTTAATTTAATCGTTTTCTCACTCGTCGCCTAACAAGTGAATTGCAAAATGAAACACAATTGTGCCATTTAAGTTGGCAGGGCTTCACAGTGTATTCAACGTACAATGGCCGTCAAAATTGAAGCGGGCGATTTTTGTGTGCAATATGTTTTCTCCATCTGTTATTACGTCCATCTGCAAATCCACAAGTAACAGACTCAAACTACATGACGTGTTTGCTTTGAAATGGTTATTAAAGGGAAACTTGTATTACTAAAGAAGGGTACCTGCCAAATGTTTGAGGATGGAATATTTATGCATCATTTTAATTTTGTGTTTCTGAAAAGGTTGCGTTGAAATACATGAGTAACAGATGTTTCACACTTAAAATTGGGACCAAATCAATGTCATTTTTTTCATTTCATTTGTGTGTTTCTTTTACATTTTCATTTGTTTTACAGCGTATTATCTTGCAGATCCAAAAATGTATGTTCAAACGTGGTCATTTTAGAGCACTATTTACAGTTAAATATCGCCCTGGTAGTTTTATGTTCAAAAAGCGAAACTTGAAATGTTTATTCCTACTCTACATGTGCAAATTTCACATCAAATTTACAGTTTTTAATATGAATTGAAAATATGAAGGAAGCTGATCCAATGAGTGTTTGAAGTCTAACATTTGTCTTTTGTTTTTTCCTCCCCCATCCATTACTCTGAATAACCAGAACATAACTTTTTTTTTTCCTTCAATCTAAGATGTTGCATTGCTACTACCAATCTAAAACTGACTTAATCTGATATGTCAAACTTTAAGACAGTTATAAAGGCACAGTCTTGACTGCCATGATGGCGGATAGGACACATGACATGCCCCTAAGCCTTTTAAATTGCGTATGTAATTAAACTGTCTTATGTACTCATCATAAACAGACTAAAAAAGTGGTTATTTTATATAATTCAAAATGTGTTTGTCTGATGCATTGCCACATTTTTAATTGCATTGGTCATCTGTAAACAATGTATCTGTCACCTGTAAATATGTTTGTGTAAAATTGGAAGGTATATAAATACAAGTGTAAATATATGTGATATTGTATTACTTGCTTTTTTGTAAAGCGGTTAGTTGCTGTACATGTATAACATGGCAATTTAATTATACCAGTGTTCGTAATAAAAGTTTCCCTCAATCCTGTTACCTTGCTGTCTAACATCTGGAATCAATCTTTACAGTTCTCTACAAGAAAGAAATGTTTAAATTAGTGCTATCAAATGATTAATCGCTTCTAAAATACGTTTTTGTTTACGTAATATATGTGTGTGTACTGTGTATATTTATTATGTATATATAAATACACACACATGCATGTATATAGGCCTATTTAAGAACAATGTTATGTTTATACATTACATAATGTGTATATATAAATCAATTATGCGATTTGTGTGTATGTGTATTCATATATTATAGTTGAAGTCAAAATTTACATTTCCCTTTCAGAATCTGCACAATGTTAATTATTTTACCAAAACAAGAGGGATCATACAAAACGCATGTTATTTAGTACTGACCTGATTAAGATATTTCACATAAAAGACATTTACATATAGTCCACAAGAGAAAATAATAGTTACATTTATAAAGTTGATCCCGTTCAAAAGTTTACATTCCCTTGATTCTTAATATGTTACCTGATTGATCCACAGCTGTGTTTTCTCTGTTTAGTGATAGTTGTTCATGAGTCATGAAGAGTTAAACCGCCTGCTGTTCTTCAGAAAAATTCTTCAGGTCCCTCAAATTCTTTGGTTTTCCAGCATTTTTGTGTGTTTGAACCCTTTCCAACAATGAGTGTATGATTTTGAGATCCTTCTTTTCACACTGAGGACAACTGAGGGACTCTTATGCAACTATTACAGAAAGTTCAAATGCTCACTGATGCTCCACAGTATTAAGAATCAAGGGGATTTAAACTTTTGAATTCAACTGTTATTTTCCCTTTGTGGACTACATGTAAACATCTTTTATGTGAGATCTCTTATTCAGCTAAGTAGTAAATAGACAATAACATACATTTTGTATGATCCTTCTTTTGGGAAAATAATTAACATTTTGCAGATTCTGAAAGGGGGATGTAAACTTTTCACCTCAACTGTATGTGAACAAAAACATTTATTTTGGATCGTGATTAATAGTTTGACAGCACTAGTTTAAATGACACAAAAAGATACATTCATGTGAAAAAGTTTGGACACCCTATTGAATTCCATGGTTTTTCGTGTCAGGACATCATTAAAAAAAAACTAGTCCTTGGCTGGTCTTAAAATTTTGAAAATAAAACCTCAGATGAACAAAAACACATGGGAAATTGCACCGTGTCATTATTTACTGAACAAAAATAAAGCCAAAATGGAAAAGCCAAGTTAGGACACCCTTACTGTTAACATTGGAATTAAGAGGGTAAATCACAGTCAAGCACTGCTAATCAAATACCTTTGATGAACTGATCATCGGCAAGTCTGAGCGCCTCTATAAAAGCATAAGCTTTGGCAGTTCTGGTCTGGAGCCTTCAGGTGTGTGTTAACACAATGCCAAGGAGGTAAGACATCAGCAATCATCTTAGAGAAGCAATTGTTGCTGCCATCAATCTGAGAAGAGTAATACGGCCATTTCCAAACAATCTGACCTTTATTCACAAGTGGGAGACATTTAAAACAGACACCTCTCCTTCCAGGAGTGGACGTCCCAGAAAATTCACCCCAAGATCAGACCGTGTAAAGCTCAGAGAAACGGCAGACAATCCCAAAAACTACACCTCAGACTCTACAGGCCTCAGTTGACATGTTAAATGATAAAGTTCATGACAATACCATTAGAAAAATATGTGACAAAAATGGCATGTTTGGAAGGCTTGGCAGAAGAAAGCCTCTTCTATCTAAAAAAAAAAACATTGCACACAAGTCTTCTAGAATAATGTCCTTTGAACAGACGAGAGCGAAGTGGAGATGTTTGGCCATAATGCACAGCGCCAAGTTTGGTGAAAACCTAAAGAGCATATCAGCACAAACACCTCATACCAAAAGACATGCATGCTGGAGGAGGGCTGATCATTTTGGGCTTGATTTGTAGCCACAAGTCCTGGGCACCTCACAGTCACTGAGTTGGCCATCAACTCCTCTGTATATCAAAGTATTGTAGAGTCAAATGCGAGGGCATCTGTCTGACATCTAAAGTTGGGCCAAAATTGGGTCATGCAACAGGACAATGATCCCAAGCACACCAGCAAATCTACAACAGAATGGCTGAAGAGAAAAGAATCAAGGTGTTGCGACAGCCCAGTCCAAGTCCAGAGCTCATGCTGACTCAAATGCTGTGGTGAGAGCTGTGCATAAACAAATGCCCACAAACCTCAATAATCTGGAGCAACGTTGAAAAGAAGAGTTGTCCAAATTCCCCCAGAATGATGTGAGAGACTGATAAAGTCACACAGAAAATGAATGTTTCAAGTTATTGCTGCTAAAAGTGGATCTACAGGTAACTGACTCATAGGGTGTCCTAACTTTGTCACACATGGCCTTTCCCTCTTGGCTGTATTTTTCTTAAATAAATAATGACACTGTGTGATATGTCATGTGATGACATTTATCTGAGGATTTATTTTCCAAATTTTAGGACCTGCCAAGGACCAGACAATTTTTTATTATGTCCTGATACACAAAACCATGAAATTCAATAGGGTGTCCTAACTTTTTCACATGACTGTACCTGCATCAGACGTCGCATCAGATATCACCTCAGAAACCGCCAAACAACCTGTGTAAAAACAAAACATTTTTGAGGTTTGATGTTTTAATGATTTTTTATTGATAAAGCTGTCAGAAAACTTGACTCTAACCTCACTTCAAAAGAAACGTAATGAAATCTAAATGCTAGGAGATACTTTTTGGCTTGACTCATCAGCCCTTAACAACTCTAAAGTGATTACATTTCCACAATCTGATACATCATGGTAAATGAGCCAACAGTGGTTAGAGTTTGGTTTGTAACACTTCTATACATCTTGAATAAAAGAACTTTTGTTCTTATGTACAACACGACCGCATTATCTCTATTTAAAAAACCCTTTGTTAATGAAATAAATATATAACACAAATACCAAAAAGAGACTTTGGAGGCTCAAAAACATTTTGACTTTGGAATCTGGTAACTATGAATTGTGAAAGTGCCATTTCACATGCTAAATAATCTATAGAGATAACTTATTCATGCATTAGGAAGACTGACAACTTTGAACACTTTTTATGACTTTATATTTTATAGTAATATTTTTAAATAAATCATGTGTACTGTGATGGTTCAGTACTTTAGTCAGTTTTTAATATTTTCTTTTACAGGTGTACTTAAATGTTCCAGTCTTAAATTATTAAAACTGCATCTATAACAATTATACAAAAAAAGGTTTAAATCGTTTAAAATAATTATTGCATATCACACTACTTGACGGGTCACAAACAGATCATTACTGTGATCTTTTAAAATCTGCCAAACCTCCAGTGTAGTAGTCTTTATCATATCCAGGGGCAAAGTTCAAAGTTTAGCAGCCAACTGACATGTAAATAAGATTAAACAGACGCTGCTCTTTTTTTTTTTACTTCGGTTGACTTTACCTGAAACATATTTCGAGCTACAATTTCTTAAATCTATTTTAATCTTTCTGCCACACTAACTTTTTATTCCCATTCCATTATAAAAAAACGACTCCATAATGTCCTCAGCAGCCTCGTGAAGTTCGAGACCCTTACGATCTCGCGATGCTTCCATACACTAGCACTGAGCGCGAACGTATCGCGAGATTTGATCAGCTGATGCGTCTCTGTTTTTAGAGTGTGCGTTCGGACGGTCAACACGTGGGGAGGAGAGACAAGAGACACACATACACACACGAAGCGGGGGGACACGTTGGGATTGTGCTGGGCCTTGAGCACGTAATATTAACATTATACGGTGGCGGTGCGAGGGACGCATAAACACAGTGAGTATAAACAGAGTGTTCGGGTTTTTACCTCATACAACGTAATTGCTGATAGGTGAAGCTTAAATAGCGCAGAGAGGGAGCCCATTTTAGCCGCCTCCTCTGATTAGTCCTGCTGTCGCCCTTTGCTTAACATCCAAGCTGATTTTAACCATAGCACATGCAATCATCTTATCTTCAAAAATGATTTCCACCTTCATTGGTTCGACAGCGTGTGTTTGACATTGCGCCAATGCTACCCGCCGTCCAAAAACGCAGGAAACGCTTAGCTCTAGCGGCTAACGGTGTCGCCAAATCTGAGTTTTTAATACTAATGGGTGAATAATAGGGCTTGCACTTTAATTATAGCCGTCTAATTAAGCAACCGCGGGGAAATCTATCATTATTAGCTAACTGAACAAATACCATGTTGCACAAATCATCTTGACCACCTTCAACTACTATGACCATGTTATGGAACATAGTACCTAACGTTAGTATTTAAGTTGTAGCTGGTTGGCCAGGTTACATATTCAATAAACCATTTTGAGCATTTTAAGATGGCTTGACTAGCTGGGAGCTGATTTGTGGCTGGTCCAACCAACTAATAACAGTTATTATAATCCGTATTTTCCATTAGGGATATTCCATATTTTAAGGTCCGTAGTGTTACCTGGAGCTATTATAATTTGTGTGGTCATTTTGGAGCATGACAGGGAGAACATATGCTCTTTGTTCTTTGCGCGTTCAAGTCAACTCACACGTTCATTCAGCTGAATTATGTACCGAGCCACATGGACGAGCGGTTTCTGTGAACTCATGGATAATTCAGGGCCGCTGTGAAGGAAGAGGAGGACTTGGTGGAGGGTTACCCCGGTGAAATCGGTTTAAAGTCAGGATACTTGAAGCGGTCAGTACTTTAGACTGAATAGCAGCATGGGCTTGTAATTCATTCAGCGGCCTACCACGCGTACTGTAGGTCAATATCACCTCGCTAACTGGTTATGCGTGTTTTTCTTTATCTAATCACCTCGGTTATGTATGTTGTGTCATTGCTGTCATAAACTGTGGAAGCTTCTGCTTCTATTTCTCTTATTTCGCCTATAAGTCCTTGTGGCAGCAGTGATCTGTTAGCCTGATTGCTAACACACGCAGCATGCAATGCAACCTCGCAGACATCTGAGCGCAGGGTGTCTATTTTGTCTCTTAGACAATATACGCATGCATTTCCATCATGGGCACAGCATATATCGTGTTATTTCATTGACTTTCACCGCAGTGGGATAAAACGTGCACGTCACTTTCGGGGCTCTCCGGTGTAACGTTAATTCTCCACCAGCAGCCGGTGCGCGCAAAGCGCAACTATCACCTCACAGGTTCGCTTTTGTATTCTGAATGCAGCAGCACTAGTAAGCCGCTTACTTGCGATCAATGGGTTTGTATGTAACGTTAACGTGTTGCGCGAATGACTGGCTACGGTGCCCTCTCCGTTTTCTCCACACCTCCCCAAGGTCGAACGGCCACCGTGCAGCACGCGCTCGGTTCTTTTTCTATGGGTCTGCTCGCGCACGCGCTCAGGCCATGATATGACAGCGAGCGTTAACTCGGCGAGCGTTTATTTAACCTCGTGCTGAAGGTGAACACAGGGCTGAAACTGGTTCAGGAGGACTTCAGTGTGAAGAAACTACAGCATGCGACTGCATTCGGTTAACATGGCTGCTAGAAACGTGCTCTTGAGACTGATAGTGCTAACTAACAGTGTAGTATTAATATTATGGCTATTGTATTGTGTGATCAAGCCTACATAGCTAGTACTACTAAAAGTAAAAGTAAAAGCTGTCTGAAATATCACAGTTGTGCTTGGTAATTCGGGAAATCATTTATGTGGCGCTTAAAATGAGTAGTGTAAAACTTTTTTTAACTGAAAGTGTGTCATCAAAATATTGAATGTTTCTAAATGCAGTCTATGACTGACTTTTCAACTCAGTTTCTTAAACGTTAAATATTAAAAGGATAGTTCACCCAGAAATGAAAATTCTGTCATTAGTTGCTCACCCTCATGTCGTTTCAAACCCGTAAGACCTTTGTTCATCTTCACAACACAAATTAAGATATTTCTGATGAAATTTCAGCGCTTTCTGGCTCTCCATAGACAGCAAGGGTCCTACCACAGTCAAAGTACCGAAACACAGTAAGTACGTTGTTAAAATGCTTGATGTAAGATCAGTTTCTATGTTTCTGTGTCTTTGTAGCATGGTAGGACCCTTGCTGTCTATGCAGGGTCAAAATGCTCTCAGGTTTCATCAAAAATATCTTAATTTGTGTCTAAAGATGAACAAAGGTCTTACAGGTTTGGAACGACATGAGGGTGAGTAATTAATGACAGAGTTTTAATTTTTTGGTTAGCTATGTTAAACTTGCCGTCCCTTGGTAAGGACTAGCTACTTTGGGGCCAGATTTTGGTTTGTTGTCATTTATAAACCATATTTTCCATAGTAGTTCTTTGTTCATTTTGAGCTTGAGGAATGCAGACAACACTACAATTTGACAAAAAGTTACAGCGGTGTTATAAAAACTTAAAATGATGTCTTCAGACTATCAGCTTTCAAATGATTGAGATGGTCGGGAGTATCATACAAGGTGGGATTTACTGTTCACAGAAGCCTAACGTGATGCTTTTTTAAAAAGTTGAACAACTGTGAAGATGTAAGTAGCTGAACATTTATTATTTGTAATATCTGACTTGTTTTTTACAATAGAAATATTAAATTATTGACAGTAATATGCATAGCTGCAAACTACTTAACCTTTTCGCCATGTTAAAATTGAAAATATATGCTTTAATTTATGTGATTGATGTATTTCATTACTGAATGTGATGAGATGAGAAAATTTAACAGCTATTTACAAAATAAGGTATACTGGCTTAAAGGAATAGTTCACCCAAAAATGAAATTTGTCATTAATTACTCATCCTCATGTTGTTCCAATCCAGTAAGACCTTCGTTCATCTTCAGCACAAGTTAAGATATTTTTTATGAAATCTGAGACCTTTTGGACCCTCCGTAGACAGCAAGGGTCCTACTACGTTCAAGGGCCAGTAAGTTACCAAGAACATCGACTAAATAGTCCATGTGACATCAGTGGTTCAACCGTCATTTTATGAAGTTACGAGAATACTTTTTATGCAAAACCACCCAAGAAATAACACTTTTTTCATCAATTCTTTTCCCTGAGTTACCATCTTCTGCCATTATGGACAGTACCACAACTATATTGTCAGGTATTGGTACCTTTCTGGGCCTTGAACTTGGTAGGACCCTTGCTGTTTATGCAAAGTTATAAAGCTCTCAGATTTCATCAAAAATATCTTATATGAAGGACTTGTGAGTTTGGAATGATATGAGGGTGAGTAATTAATGACAGAATTCAGAATGGTCACCCCAATGTTCAAGACATGGTTATAACTTTGTACTTAAATATATTTTGATACTGAATTTTTTAGCATATTTCAAAAACCTTTTCCACGTTAACACCCAACTTTGGGTGTACATTTGCAGTACATTTGACATTTCCTTTACTACATGCTCAGGTAGTCACTATTTATTGACGGCTAGAGAGGCTAACAGCAGGCTGTTCTCTGAAATGCTATCTGGAAGCTGAAGAGAAGCGGAAACCCTTTATCTTTGGTTACTATGTACATGAGTGAATGGGAGGGGTTTGTATATGATGTGTTCCTCCTCCTCTGGAGACTGGGATTTGCTGTCCCCATGATGGAAATGCATGAGTGAATGTCCTTTTTTAACTCTGAAAGGATGCCCCTCCCGGCCAATAGCAGTGAGGTAGACGTTGCACGTAGCTCTCAGCACCCTCTGAGGTTGAATGTCAGCCATGTGATATTGTCCCTGAAGTTTCTGCATGGCTGCCTAGAACTCTCCCCTCTCTCACTGTAAAGCAGTCAGACCACAAGTGCTGCGAACAATGCAATATGTTATATGTAATATCTTTGTTAAAGATTCTGGGAAGGATATAGTTCATTGTTTATTGCATACCATGTGATTGTGCATAAATAATTCCATGGAAGACTTTTTAGTGCCCATGCGTCTTACATAACCGTGAGCTAGTTGTTTTCTAGATGATACACAGACTTGTGAACAGGACAAAGGAATGAATGTTGACCAGGGTGTAATTTCCCAAGATGAGGATGAGTCACCCATTCTTTCACTTGTTCTTCCCAAAGGCAACACATCTTAAGCCAGAAATAAGAGTTTCTTATTACACAACTGTCTGTCTGTGGTTAAATTTATCATCAACTAGTTTCCAGCTAATAATGCTGTGCTAGGGAAAAAAAAATCATTCAACTCACATCTACTCATTTAAATTAGGTAGCCATGTTATACACGACCAATAAAAAAAGTTTTTGAACAGTAAGATTTTGAATGTTTTTAAAGAAGTCACTTCTGCTCACCAAGTCTGCGTTTATTTGATCCAAAATACTGCAAAAGCAGTAATATTGTGCAATATTTTTACTGTTTTAAATAACTGCTTTCTATTTGAATATATTTTAAAATGTAATTTATTCTTGTGAGCAAAGCTAAATTTTCAGCATTGTTACTCCAGTCTTTAGTGTCACATGATCCTTCAGAAATCATTCTAATATGCATTTGCTGTTTAATAAACTTTTTTTATTATAAAAACCTGACTTGGCTGTTTTTTTGTTTTGTTTTTTTGAGCAGCAATATTAGAGTGATTTCTGAAGGATCATGTGACTTGAGTGATGATGCTAAAAAATTCAGCATTGAAATCACAGGAATAAATTACATTTTCAAATATATTCAAACAGAAAACAGTTATTTTAAATAGTAAAAATATTTTAAAATGTGACCTTTTGCTGTACTTTGGATCAAATAAATGCAGGCTTGGTGAGCAGATAAGATTTTGTTAAAAACATTCAAAATCTGTTAAAAAACTTTGACTGATAGTGTAAGTGGGATAATAGTTTCATTATTGCAAAATAAATAACTTGATTATGATCTTTACGAACTATTTTAGCTTCGATTGTGATATGAAATTTTACTTGATTTTGTCTTTATTAGAAGGTTTGCAATTTCGTTTAAACAGGTTGTTTTTTGCAGTTTTTATCAAATAAACATTAAAATGGAAAAAAAGTACTAGAATGACTAATAGGATTACAAATTGATCAATGTAATCTTTAATTCAGTGGTGGTTGAGTTAATGTTGATTTGTAGTTGATGATAAACTTCAATTTCTTGTATGTTTAAGTAATAAACTTCCTTTGTTACATCTTGATTCTTCTAATCCATGTTCCTTGTATTGATCTGCAGGTGTAGCTGCTAGGGTCCAGAGGAGATGCCACTGAGGTTCCGGTCCTTTGTTCCGTATACGCTTCCTGGAGTGCTGGCGCTCATAGGCTGGTGGTGGTACATCTCCCGCAAGAAAGAGCGAATCACCAGCCACGACAGTGAGGAGGGGTCAGTTATGGGCTTGCGAACCTCCCCTGGCGAGGGCAGCAATGGGATGGTTGACAAGAGCTGCCCCACGGCTAGCAGCACACACCGCAGAACCAGCCGAGACAAAGTCAAGGCCAAAGAGCACAGACCTGTTGAGCAGGAAGTTGTAGCGGAGATTCACACGCCAGTGCTAAAAGCCACTACAGGGGAGGCTCTCGGCGCCCCTCCAGTTGTGTTGGCCAGTGGACAGCTAAGCGCTCCTCAGAGCGGTACAAAATCAGTCCCCCCACAAAGCCACCCAGAGACAACAACTCCCGTGTCATCGTCAACCCCAACAAAAACAGTGGAGGAGAGCACTCATCACAAAGGACCGGAGGCTGCCATTGGCAGCAAGCCTTCAAGCCAGTTACCGCCAGATCTAGCAAGCACTGGTTCAATCAAGAAGCACGTCGAAAACCAACCACTAACTAAGCAGCGTCCCGCAGAGCTAGCCAAAGCAGAGCGACCTGAACCTGAGGGAGAGGTGGCCACTAAAACCACAGCACTGACTTGCACTCAGAATCTCCCGGCTGACATTTCAAAAGATGAGCTGGTCTCCGCTACAGAGGCCGAGGCTGTCCTACTGGAGACCTGCAGCCCGAAAACTCCACTGACTCTGACCTCGTTCCCCAACTCCACCAGCACACCCCTTTCAGAAAGCTCCACGGAGGCTCGGCACCATGAAAACGGAGACCTGGGCTTGCCGGCCGAGACCAGTCCAGACATGCAGGAGCTCCAGCGTCTCGCGGCGGGGCTGATCACTGAGGTCATCTCGGCAGCCACCCAGGAGGTCATGGCGGTCAGCAGCTGTGAGTCCCGGTACAGCGAGGGCTCTGAAGCGTCCAACAGCAGCACACCGGCTGTAAATGGTAAGGAAGTGGAATCGTGCGCTCCTCCGGAGAGTGTGGAAAACGCAGAGTCACGGGCGGTGCAGATAGCGGAAGACCTCGTCAACGGTTGTCTGGCGCCTTCGCTCTGGAAGATGCCGGAGAATGAGAAGGAAAGAGGCTCGCTGACTGTGCCGTCTGGGGAACAGTTGGAGTCCACGCCGGTTCTGGCCAAGCTGCAGGCGGAGGAAGCTCTGGTGGAAGACTCGGGATGTAGCACGTGCCAGTCCGAGGATGGCGTCAGCAGCGAGGATCTCCACAGCACAGGGTTGTCCTCGAACGTGTCTGAGAGTAAAGAGGACCTCATTCAGATTTCAGGGACTTGTAGGGCCTCAGAAAGTCATGGAGATGGACTGCAGGAGAGTCTTGCTCTAACTGCCCCTCAGGAGTCCCCGCTCACCGCAGAAAACGTGGCTACGGTTTGCGAGGCAGCACGGTTGAATGGGACAGGTTTTAGGAATGGCGCCGCTAGTGAGGTAGAAGCTGACCAATCAGGAGGTGAGTTACAGTTCTTAATTTAGCACTACTCACCCAACAATAAAAATACACAGTGCCATAGTTTCTTCTGTGGAACACAAGATATTTTGAAAAATATATATGTATTTTGTTCATACAGTTAAAATTAATGGGATAGTTCACCCAAAAATGAAAATTCTCTCATTAATTACTCACCCTCATGTCATTCCAAACCCATAAGACCTTTGTTCATCTTTGATGAAATCCAAAGGCTTTCGGGCCCTCAATAGACAGCAGCGCAACTACTGCATGTAAGGCCTAGAAAGCTAGTAAGGACATCATTAAATTAGTCCATGTGACATCAGTGGTTCAACCGTAATGTTATTAAAGGAGAAGTTCACTTCCAGAACAAAATTTACAGATAATTTACTCACCCCCCTTGTCATCTAAGATGTTCATGTCTGTCTTTCTTCAGTCGATAAGAAATTGTTTCTTGAGGAAAACATTTTAGGAATCCTCTCCATATAATGGACTTCAATGGTGCCCCCAAGTTTGAACTTCCAAAATGCAGTTTGAATGCATCTTCAAATGGCTCTAAATCAGTGGTTCTCAAACCTGTCCTGGAGTACCCCCAGCCCTGCACATTTTGTATGTCTCCTTCATCTATCACACCTGATTCCACTCACCAGCACATTACTGTAGACTGCAAGACCTGAAGTGGGTGTGTCAGATATAGGGAGACTTACAAAATGTGCAGGGCTGGGTGGTACTTCATGAGGGGTTTGAGAACCACTGCTCTAAATGATCCCAGCCGAGGAAGAAGGGTCTTACCTAGGAAAATTATTAGACATTTTCAAAACTAATTTATCTTAAATTATCTGTTTTTTTTCTGGAAGTGAACTTTTAAGCTACAAAACTTTTTGTGTGGGGGGGGGGGGGAAACAAAAAAAAATGGCAACTATTCAACAAATTTTTTTCTTATCTGTATCAGACTGGCACAACAGAAGAAATTGTTGAATGAAGTAGTTATTTTTGCTTTTATTTGTGCACAAAGAGTTCATGTAGTTTCATAAAATTAAGTTTGAACCACTGATGTAGCATGGACTATTTTATTGATGTTCTTACTACCTTTCTGGGCCTTGAATGTAGTAGTTGTGTTGCTGCCTATGCAGGGTCAGAAAGCTCTTTAAAAATTTTCTTAATTTGTGTTCTGAAGATGAACGAAGGTCTTATGGGTTTGGAACGACATGAGGGTGAGTAAATTAATGATAGAATTATCATTTTTGGGAGAACCATCTATTTAATGTGGTTAATTGTTTTTGACCACACTGATTGATAATATGGACAAAAGTTTTTGCAACATTCTTCAAAGTATCATGTGTTTTGTGTGTGTTTGTTTGACTGATATGAGGCAGATTAAAGAATGACAGAATTTTCAGTTCTCATGCACTGTTGATGCAAATCACTCTAGGTTTGCTTTTTTTCCCCACGTAATTCACACGTTGCATTGTGCCAAATGTTTGCTGGTGAAAATGTAATGTGAAGGAAAATTCTGTGAAGTTCTCCCAAAAAATGAAGGTGTAAAGGACTGGCTTTGTTTACTTGCATGCTCACTGTTTTCAGTTGGCTTTGTTTTTTGTTTGAATCCAACCAGCGTTAGTCCCTTTCTTGACATTTAGCCAGGTGTAGTAGTACAAAAAAGCCTGAGTCAAGGGTACCTCTTAAACTCTGAATAGACTCTTTGGAAACCTCAGATGCTTAAATTCCCGAACAGCGTATGTTACATGAGCACAACCGCATGTGCACGGCTGTTTTTACTGCTCACTACTACAGCAAATTCCTTACATGGATATCAGAGCCATCTTGCTTTTTTAACTCCCTTGCTTATGAGCAGGTGTTGGAAATGGCCAGTAGTGAGTCTGTTATTAGTTAGTCAGCAGGTGTTTTCACCAAAACGTGGCGATACTGGCACCCTGACCATTTGCAATATTTGATCTTTTTTCTTTTTTTAAGACTGACTGAGGAACAGTGACAGGAAGTACACGTGTGGGGTGTGTGAGTGATTTGCCTGAACCCTTGTGAGGTGTCGTCACACCAGCTGCTGCTGTCTCCATATTGTGACCTGAGAAAGGTGTGGAGACTGGCAGCAGCTAGTCTTGATTGAAAAAAGAAAATGTAACAACCTTGATTTGTCCTCCCTTTCTGGCTAAAACCAAGCAAACGCAATTATTGACACCGTCAAGTAGCAGGGAAAGAGTCAGTAAACAGAAGAGCAATTTGTCATAAGCTTACTGCTTTAATAGTATTAGTCAAGAACAATGGTGGCTGTGCTTTTCATCCTGAGGGAAGAGGCTGGTTGTTTTGTTTGTCAATGGTCCTCCTCAGCTGTATTAGTTGTGTTTGTTATTGTTACCCCATGGTTGCTTAGCAAACAGTGATGACCTGGCTAAGCAGGCATTTGCGTTTGAATGTCTGTTAAAGAATGGTGTTTAGACCCCCTGAATGTCATCGATATAAGTCGCAGTGATGTTGTCTGTAACGTGTGTGGAATGGATGCACTTTTTTTCAGCTATGCTAACTATAGTTGTTACGATATCCAGAACATCTTGGGATTAGTTGCAGGTGATTATTGATATTTATTATGTTGACAGACTTTTTAAAAAAAAATTTACTCTATTTTATCTTTTTATGTGTATGTTTGTGTTTACGTTTATATATACGTTTAAATATGCTAATCTCTGGTAATATTTATGCTTGTTCAGTTGGCAGACCTTTTTAATTTAAATGAATATTTTAAGTTGTGTATGTATATTTTATTACGCATTTATTTTGATCTTAAAGGGATAGTTCATCCAAACATGAAATTTGTCATTAATATCTCACCCTCATGTCATTCCAAGCCTGTAAGATCTTCGTTCATCTTCAGAACCCAAATTAAGATATTTTTAATGAGCTTTCTGACCCTGCATAGACGGCAATGCAACTGTCATGTTCGAGACCCAGAAAGGTAGTAAGAATATTGTTAAAAGTCCATGTGACATCAGGGGTTCAAAAACTGGCACTGAAGAGAAGAAACTGTTGGATAAAGTCATTATTTCAGTTTTTTTTGCACACACAAAGTATTCTCGTAGCTTCATAAAATCACGGTTGAACCACTGATGTCTCTTGACTATTTTAACAATGTCCTTACTACCTTTCTGGGCCTTGAACGTGTCAGTTGCGTTGCTGTCTGTGGAGGGTCAGAAAGCTTTTGGATTTCATTAAAATCTTTATTTGTGTTCTGAAGATGAAGATGAGGTCTTGCGGGATTGGAACAACATTAGAGTGAGTAATTAAAGATACAGATGATTGAATGAGTTTTTAGTCAGTTTGACAAACATTTGTTGAACTCAACGAAGTGCTTATGTATGTTTATAAATTGCCACAACTGACATTTTTTTCCCCAACAGGTTCAGATGTGAATAGCATGGATTCAGTGGACAGCTGTTCGACCTTGGGGGCGGGAGACAGCCAGCTGAGTGGCAGCCAGACCTGTCAGTCACAGAGCTCTGAGCTTATTGTGTGGGAGATTGAGGTGCCAAAGGTACAGTTCCCTTAAACCACTGATTCTACTTTACTTTTGGTACTCCAGCCATCAATCACAAGTTTTCTGAAAGTGTTTTAGCAGTTTTTAAGGAAAACTATATGCATGTTGGTTGACAGCTGAATGTTAAAACACAGCAGCTTTCTTACAGTGTGTATTAGGGATGTAACAATATCAGAATCACTTGATACGATAAAATTGTAATGTCCACAATACAATATTTACTGTGATTATTTGGGGGAAAAAAAAAAAAGACAAATGAAGTCTTTGGAAAAAATTACAATTTTGTGCATTTTAAAGTTAAATTCTTCTTAATGCACGTTGAGAGTTCAAAATTCTCCAATCCATGTTCTTACCTAAGAAAACTAAAGTCAGTGAATTGGCTTGTACCATTCACACTGGTGTTTTGGTAGCCAAACAAATTGGAATACAATAATAACACCTTTATATTATTGTTATTCCTATAACAGTAACAGACATATTGTAAAGCAATTGCACTGTAAAATAAATGAAAATGAATATTTCAAAGGTATGTTGCTTTTGCTTTACACTCCACAGGGAAATTACAATACTTCTTTGCTAATTTCTGCACTTAAGAATGTTTTTAATTTAGACTGCAGTAACATTACCCATTTATAAACCGCCAGCTGTCAGCAATTCGTACTGCACTTTTAAGCTTTTATTTTGACAGAAATGACAGTAGAGCTTTTATTTTGAAGGCAAACTCCAGCTTCAGTGAAAATGGGCTTACAAAAATGCATCTTACTACAAATCTAGTGAAATTTAAAGCATAACCTGCAAAATAAAGCATAACTGGTGGCTGTTGCGTTCTTTCAACACGTGCAATAAATAACGCATGCTAAACTCCCAGCACATGCAATAAATGAGTTCACTGCATTCATGCAGTGTAAATGGAGACATTCTGAGGTGTGGAAAACACAGGATCATGAGCTGAACTATTTGCTTTGAAACTTAAAGGGATTTGCGCCCTTGGTTTTAGTTTGTTTGACAGATACTGTGTCTAAAGCATAATGGGCCAAACCACAACTTTAAAGAACTTTTATGTTGGAATAAGAAGTTTAAATATATTTTAAAAATGGCCGGAAGACCTACCGTTTCATCTCGTTATGTGATCACGATAATATCGAGTTTTGCTATCGCAGTGTCACGATGTTGATAATATTGTTACATCCCTAAAAAACACAGCAGCTTTTGTCAGTGTGCTAGCTTTCCTACCTTGTGTATGAATTCATTAAAACCTACTTTGATATCTGTGGTTCTTCTCTGGTTTTGTAGCATCTCGTGGGACGGCTAATCGGCAAACAAGGGAGATACGTGAGCTTCCTGAAGCAGAGCTCTGGTGCTAAGATTTACATTTCAACCTTGCCTTACACTCAAGAGTTTCAGATCTGCCATATAGAGGGTAAGTGAGTCTCTAGGAAAGCCCACAATCTTGGTTCATTCATCTCTTTGGTGAATTGATTTTTTTTGGGTTGTTTCTTAGGAACCCAGCAGCAGGTAGATAAGGCCCTGGCCTTGATTGGGAAGAAGTTCAAAGACTTGGACCTGACCAACTTGTATGCTCCACCTCCCCCACCGCTAACGCTGCCCTCTCTACCCATGACTTCCTGGGTAAGATTGACCCCTTCTTCCTGCTCCTGCGAACTACATGGGCAGCATTATAACTCTCATGCACCCTCAGGGTTTTTTCTATTTTAGTCAAACGTAGAACTACAGATTTGAGTTTATCCTAAACTATTTAAACTGAAGAGTCCAAGTCTTTTTGGCATCCTAACATGGTGCTTCATTGGATCTGTCTGTTACAGCTTTTGTTGCCCAATGGGGTGACAGTGGAGGTGATCGTGGTGAACATTGTATCAGCCGGTCACGTATTTGTCCAGCAGCACACTCACCCTACATATCACGCCCTGCGCAGTTTGGACCAGCAGATGTTCCTTTGCTATTCACAGCCCGGCACGCCCCCCCTGCCATCGCCTGTTGAAGGTAAGATCGTATCCTTTTTCTCTTTTCACGTTCCTCTTTTAGAAAATAACAATTTCTCATCTCTTTTCCAGTTGGAGTGATTTGTGCGGCCCCAGCTGTAGATGGAGCCTGGTGGCGAGCGCAAGTTATTTCCTTCTACAAAGATTCAACTGAAGTGGAAATCCGATATGTTGATTACGGAGGCTACGACAGAGTCAAGATTGACACCCTTCGACAGATCAGGTTATTCCTGTTTTTTCCTGCTATTCCTGTTATTTATTATTATTTGTTAGTAAAAGTGTCTGTACTGTTCTGTGAAGCTCATATATATATATATATATATATATATATATATATATATAATATAATATAATATAATATAATATAATATAATATAATATAATATAATATAATATAATATAATATAATATAATATAATATAATATTATATATATATATATATATATATATATATTAAATATATACAGAAATATATTGTGTTATGGTCTAACCCATCTTTGATTTTTCAGGTCAGACTTTGTGACGCTACCGTTCCAAGGAACAGAAGTGTTATTGGACAACATTGCCCCACTTCCAGGTTTGTTTTTATTTTAAAATTCAAGTTAAAATTTCAATCACCTCAGTCCAGCTGGATCTCACTGTTGTTGACGTGTTCATTAGGAGAGGATCGGTTCTCAGCGGAGGCCAATTCTGCGCTGGAAGAGATGACAAGAGGGGTTCCATTGCTGGCACAAGTGAGTCTTTAAATCATTCAGTAACAAATGACATTTATGTTGTTGATGTTTACAACCAACAGGTAACTTAATGGGCAATTTTGTCATATAGGTCACCAACTACGACAATAATACAGGACTTCCTTTAGTACACATGTGGAACATGGTGGGAGAGGAGGTAAGTTTTATTTGATTGTATTGTTTATAATTAGTTGAAAGGCAGTTGTTTTTAGCTTGTTTATTCTGATTTTTTTTTTTTTCCATTGTATGCATTTCTTAGCATTTTAAAGGGGTCATCGGATGCCCATTATCAACAAGTTGAAATGATTTTTTAGGGTTTTAATGAAAAGTCCATAACATACATTGGGTAAAATTTCTTAATGGTAGTGTAAAACAACATCTTTTTTACCTTGTCAGAAACAGCTCTGTCTACAGCAACCCGTTTCGGTGCATGTTACTTTAAATGCTAATGAGCTCTGCTTACCCGACCCCTCTCTTTCATGGGATGATGAGCAGCTCTCTGAGACCGTTAACTTTAGCTGCATTTAGCCGTGAAACCTAACTAGCACATTAGTAGGAAAGGCGATTTGCAAATACTCATAAATACGCATTTTCAGCGGCTAAGATGTCAGGAGTAAATGACTACTGCTATGTTTATTGCATCCAACAACAAAACACCTTAATAGCTTAGGAGCCATACTTGTCTACTTCTGCTCCAGCGTCAAAGCAGTGGTGGACTGTTTACAGCTTACTCAGAGCGGGTCTGTGCTAAAATGGCAGTCAGCAGTTGTGGGAGTGGCCTGTGCAGAACTATGTCACTCTGCCAAGCAGGGTTGCCAGGTTTTCAAAAACAACAACACCCAGTTTGCTAGCCAAAAGTAGCTCAATTGCATTTGAGGCATTCCAAGGGCTAAATATTACGTTATTGGGGTCGTTTCAAACAGCGGACATGAAAAACAACCCGCGGCAACAGTGTTAAAGTAGTTCAATTCCGCGGGAAAACTGCAGACTTGGCAACACTGCTGCCAAGAATCTCAGAACAGCTTGGTCTGAGAAAGTGGTTAAAAAAAAAAAAAACTGGGTGGATTTTTATCATTATAGGGTGGTTGTGTACACACACTGCCAACACATATTTGTTTAAACATGTAAAAGTGAATTTTGCATCCGATGACCCCCACCCCCTTTAAGAAATCTTTCATTCAGAATTGAAAATTGTTGTTTATAGCCTGTTCACAACATGGATGTGATTAAGTGTATAGAAAGGTTTTTAAAAAAAAAAAAAAAAACATTCTGAATTGGACTTAGTCAACACCACTGCTGTAACACAAATGGCACAGAGCGAAGATATCATTGTCACTTTCAGAATGTTTTTTTTTTCCTTACTGATAAAAAAAAATACATTGACAGCCAAAAATTTTATCATTGGTTATTGCCCTCATGTCATTCCAACCTGTAAGACCTTTATCTTCAGAACACAAATGAAGAGATTTTTGATTAAATCAGAACTTTGCTTTTTCAAAGATATATAAGTAGCATAAATAACATGATACTCGGTTCCTTTCTTTTTTTAGCTGGTCCTGCTCAACCGCACTTTGGCAGAGCGAGGTTATGGCACCTGGGTGGACAGTTTCTGATCCTCCAGAGCTTCCTCGCCCTCCTCTCCTCACTCACCTCGTGGCCCACCCGCCCCTTAATTATCACCACTCGTCATGAATATCTGCAGGTTCTGTCCTCCTCACCCCATCATGTCCTCCACCACCTCCTTCCTGAAGTGCGCACCTCTGGCTCCGGGAGTATCTTTTTTTGGTTTGCTGTCCCCTCCTCCATCCTGCCTTTTTCTGTTTTCTTTTTTCTTTTCTATCCCCTTGCGTATGAAATCAATGTACTGTATGAAAGAGAAAAAACACAAAGAGAGAGTCAAGCATCAATGACCGAACATCCAATAAGGACTGAAGTTTTGACTCTGTGCTCTTGTAAATTTCAAATATTGTAACTAAATAAAGGTTAATCATGTTTCCGTCCGATCAGACTCCTTCCAGCACAAAAAACGACTGTGGATTATCATGCCGTGGATGAAAAAATCTGTAGTAGTAATAAAAGTACATTTAAGAAGATAACTGGTGCAGTTAAGACTCAGCGTTGCTGCTACTGATGTAATCTTGGGACTTGAGACATCATGTTTGCATTTACATTATCAAGGCTTCGTCCCAGTGTTTCACTTTCCAGTCGGGTGGGTACAGTTTGGCAAGGAATAAACAACCACAGCTCCATGTCGTCCATTTTGATGTCTGTCTGTACAACAGTGTGGCCTTAGAGGGTGATGCGCAACCCATGACCTCCCTCTTCACCACACTCTGGATCTGTAGGACTCCAACTGCCTTTGGCGTCAATAGGCCTGACACCAAAAATCACTTCATTTACTTCACTGATTACAGAGTCTGTTAATCCAGGAGACGTCTGTGCCCTCCTGACCTCTGGGCCTTTTTTTAGGAAAGACTGTGCTGAGTCTTCAGCCCCTAGAGCGACACTAGAGTTTGAACGGTGCTGCTACAGATGCCGAATACTGACCTGTGGGGACACTAAGTGAACCAGAACACTACTGTGTGATGGGGACAGCAGGGCACTTCCATTCTGGGTGGATGAACTGCGTTCAATGGGTCTGTGTGTTTTTGTATGCATGTAATTTTGCTCTAAAGCACGTCGATTCACGTCATCTGTGTATCGGGCCACTTGCTTTCGTCTCACTCAAGATCCGTCTCGCAATAACGTCATGTCTAGTAGACCCATTGCCATTAATGTCTCTCTGCATTCTGTAAATAACTTGGTACGCAGTGTCCAATCTCTGCAACCCACCCAATTGGCTACTAGGAGAAGCTGTCGATACACCTACCTGTCTTGGAGAAGATAAAAAGCTTTAAGCCTTATCCATTGCTCCTTTTTTATGTTGGTTTTACATGAGATGTAATTAGGGTTGCTTTATTACTGTATAATTTGTTAAAGAATAATGGCACAGAGATTAATATTCCCTCTTTTTTTTGTATCTCCTCATTGATTATACTCTTTCAGTCATTTAGATGGCTTTTTGGCCAAGGCTCGTTCCTTTTTCTGCTGCTGAATTATTGCTAATAATGTTTGTTGGACTCCGGAATGTCTAAGGTCGTCCCCGCATGAGACGTTTCCAAGCTTTTAGCTTGGGTTTTTGGATGCTAGCATTATAGTTGTTAGCCTCTAAAGCCCTAGATGAACTTTACATGGTGTCAAAAATAAATACCCCCCTTCTATTACTGCATATATTTGGCTTCACCAGATTGGATGGAAACATAAAATAGTTTTTTACACTTATTTTGAAACGAGAGTACACACTGCTCACTTTAGCGGTAGTATTGAGCGCTAAGTATGTGTAAACTGACAGCGTTGGAAAGTAACGTCACGTTTAGTCGTCTGTGAGGGGCATTAGACGGTTTTCCACTATGCTACGAGGTTTTCTGCAATATTTCCTTCACACGCTTTTGTTTCTGTACTGTCCTGCGTTCATCTCAGGTATGAGCTTTTCATTTCTTCGTGTGTTTGAGGAGAATTATTAGTCATTCTTTCAGGAATTGATTGCGCGGCCCATTCAAGGTCTGCCTGCACTACCGCAGGTGCATAAATAAGGAACCACACCGACCTCAGAGCCGAAACGTTTCATTGTTCTGTCGTTAGGTCTGTTTGTTTTACGGTTTTTCTTTTGTATTAATCAAGTCCAATTACTCTTTGCATACGCTCATATCTTGACTGACATGGCCTCCTACCACCAGTTCAAATGTGTCCTCCTGTATGTTCCTACCCGCTCTCCTGTAATGAAATCACGCTACTTTAGACTTGTCCAGGTTTGTGTGTGTGTGTATATATATAAATATATAAGATGTCTCACTGTACTTTTGTAAAAACACTGGAGCGAGTGTAGGAAACAAAAGGGAACATTATATTTTTTTTCACCCCCACCTTCCGACATCTGCTCATTTGTTCTCTGTTGGTAGGAATGGTTTGAAATGTTTGCTTAGCTAGATAATTAATCATTTGATTATTTAAATGAGTGTAAGAAGTCCTGCATAGACATGTACAGGTCAGTTTTTGCCAGACTCATTACAAGGTTTGATTCTTTGGTTGTACAGATCTATTGAAAAAAGAGAATAAAGTTATTAAAAACATCTCATGTCGTATTTTAGTTTTTAAAACTTTGAAGTCAAAGTTTTCTCTAAAGATAAAGACTTTTGGTTGAATGTCTAATTTAAATGTTTAATCTAAGCAACCTTTGTCCTTCAGGGACAGTATGAAATATACCTAGAGGTTTTATATTTGAATACATTATCTATACCCTCCTTTTCAAAAGTTTAATCGCGATTTATTGCATCCATAAGCTTTTGTTTACATAAAGTATGTGGTGTGTGTGTGTGTGTGTGTGTATAAATATAAATATATATAAATATATACATACATACATACATACATATACATACACACATTTTTTTATGTATATAAATGCACACACATTCAATAAATGGTTAAATACAGTAAATATTTTTCATTTATCAGCAACATTTTCTTATATATGTGTGGATATTTATGCATACATAATAAATATACACAGTACACACACATTGTGTAAACAAAAACTTATTTTACATGCGATTAATCGCGATTAATCGTTTAACAGCACTAGATTTTCAAGAAAAATTGAGTATGGTTGAATTTTTGTGAGCACCAAATTAACGTTGGAATGATTTCTGAACGATCATGTGACACTGAATACTGGAGTAATGATGCTGAAAATTTAGCTTTGCTATCACTGGAATGAATTGCATTTTAAAATATATTAAAATAGAAAAGAGTTGTTTTAGTAATATTTTACAGTATTCGCATTTTTGGCAGTTTTGTTCAAATAAATACAGCCTCGGTGCATTTTCAAAAACATAAATGTAACCCTGGACCACAAAGCCAGTCATAAGGGTCAGTTTTTTGAAACTGAGATTTATACATTAATAAGCTTTACACTGATGTACGGTTTGTTAGGATAGGACAATATTTGGCTGAGATACAACAATTTGAAAATTTGGAATCTGAGGGTGCGCAAAAATCTAAATATTGAGAAAATTTAAATTAAATTTAAAGTTGTCCAAATGAAGTTTTTAGCAATGCATATTACTGATCAAAAATTAAGTTTTGATATATTTACGGTAGTAAATTTACAAAATATCAGAATGAAACATGATCTTTATATTCTAATGATTTTTGGCATAAAAGAAAAATCAATCATTTTGACCTATACAGTATATTGTTGGCTATTGCTACAAATATACCTGTGCTACTTATAACTGGTTTTGTGGTCCAGGGTCACAAATGCACATTTCTACTTTATTGTAGTAGATGTAATTCTCAACCTCTAGAGGGAGTAAAAGACCATTTTATGATCACGTTTCCACTCTCCAAGTCTGAGTTCATACATTTGAGCTCTGTAATCCCAACAATGACATTTCCAAGAACAAGGATATTCTCTAAGACGTGCCAGTGTAAACACTTCTAAATGAGAGACTACTTTGATCCTTTATAATTCTGGAGTCTTACTTGACGAATGCCTTTTCTATTTGCTAGAAAGCTAAAGTGAGTCATTTAGTTAACAGCTCATGACTGGTCTTGAAGCAAATGTGCCTTTTATTAAACCAGAGAAATAAGCATATTGTAAGCCAGCTGAGTGAGTGACACTTGTACCTGAGTTTTTGTCCAGAATGATTTGGTATTTTCATTCTTATTGTGTATGAAATGCCGCTGGCAAGTCCCTGATGATTTCAAAGGGTTTTCAAATGAAAACTCTTTCTGGTCTGTTCAGTATAAGTGAGATTTAGCCATTAGGATGACATTGTAATATCAGAAGGTTCCATGCAGCTCTGTTGTGTGCTATAAAATTAAAAAAAAAAAAAAATTGTTGCTTAATTGATTTGGATGAGTTTAAATCTTTGGTTGTGAAGTGACATAAAAAGTCTCATTAGCATTGCATTATATTTCTGGTTTTTCATGTTGTCGCAGAACACCAAGTTAAGCACATATGTCTAGACTTCATAATGGGAATATAGTTATTCTCCCAGTGCTGTAATTCTATTCAATTTGGTTTTGGCAAATCATAACTCTTCCTCCAAGTGCAAAATGCAACGAGTAAAAATGGAAACATATGCCTTGTCATCAGCCAACTGGCTTGTTTGGGGTCAAGAAGCCCCAGAGTACATTTATTACTCACTGATGGCTGCTCTGCCATTTAAACACATCATAAAATTGGCAGATTATTCCGCAATAAATTATCTGATGAGACACAAGGTAGTGGATCTGGCAATAAGGTGCTAAAATGGCACTTGGTGTATTTGTCAGTAAAACTAATGGGCTGACGAAAGAAAGCTTGCTCTGGTTTCTGTACATTTCTGTCAGACTGGAATGTGTTTTTATAGTTGTGATTGCCAGGTATTGCCATTCAAAATCCCAAAACATGAAAATTATTTATCACAGTATACACTGGCTGAATGAATCATGTTATGATTGACGTAACAGTCAATTAGTTAAACATACTGTTGTTACTATACATACAGTCGTTCTTTTTTAATTCATGGTGGGTCAAACTAAATTCCACATCATCCCAATATAACCCACCATACTGAAAAACAATTTCCTCAAGGTAATATAATAATGATAATAATAATAAAAATGAATAGACTACCTCATTAGAGTGCATTTTTGGAAATCATCATAACTGATATACAAATCTAGTTTAAAATGATACCTCTGTTTTGGTATTTTTTTTTTTATCTGTCTATCTAGTCCAAGCCAATCGTTACATAGTCCAACTTTTATTATTATCTATTCATACCTGGTTATTTGCCAGTCCAAGTTGGTCATTAACAAGACAGATCTTGTTAGTAAGCAGTCCTGACCTGGTAGACCAATTTTGGACCAGCAGCAAACATGTTTTAGAACATGATAGCTGGTCAACCGGTTGAGAACTAACTTAGACCAGTTGGAAACTAGATACAGCTACTGGGGTTTTTGTGCAGGCTGATTTCAACAAAATATTATATTACATGCCACAAAATATTGTTTAGGGAAGTGTTTTGTAACCTTTTTGTCCTACAGCCCCTCAATAAGGCTCAAACTGACTCCAAATCAGCAATGTGTTTGTTTTAATGAAAATAAAACTAAATATTGAAAAAAGTATAATGTGAGTTAAAAACAAACCCAATTTGTAGCAAATATATACAGCTCCAAATGGTACTCATGCTAATTTATAAAATTAGTGCACATTTTTGAAAAGGGCTGAAAGATTACAATAAGTTAAATTACAATAACTTAATTGTAACAAAAATATAAAAAAATATTGTAACAAATGGTAGCAAACTGTAACGCTGTATCAGATTGTAAAATTGGGTTACATTTAATTTGAAGGTGTCTTTGCTACAGTAATTATACATTTAAGTACTGAGTAATATTAATTAACTACACATACTTACAATATGGTTAGGATGAGGGTTTGGCTTAGTGTTACTTGCAATTGTTATTATAATAGTAAGAACATGTAACATGGACACCTTACAATAAAGTGTTACCTAAAATTGTAACAAACTGTAATATTGTTACATTCTAACAAACTGTTACACTAACAAATTGTAAAATTGGCTTACACTTTATTTTAAGGTGTCGTTGTTACAGTGTCATTATACATTTCAGTACTGAGTAATATTAATTAACTTAATGTACTTACTATATGGTTAGGATTGGGGTTTGGTTTAGGGTTACTTGCATGTAATTATGCTTAATTTATTGTTATTACAATAGTAAGTACAAGGACACCTTAAAATAAAGCGTTACCTAAAATGTAACTAATTGTAACAAACTGTAATACTGTTACAAACTGTAAAATTGGGTTACTTTTTATTTGAAGGTGTCCTTGTTACAGTGTAATTATACATTTAAGAACTGAATAACAATAATTAATCATTTGTACTTACTATATCGTTAGGGTGTGTCTTAGAGTTACTTGCGTGTAATAATGCATAATTTATTGTTATTTTATTAGTAAGTACATGTAATGTGTAACAAGGACACCTTTAAAATAAAGCATTACCTAAAATGTAACGAATTGTAGCAAACTGTAATACTGTAACAAATTTATAGATTGGCTTACATTTTATTTGAAGGTGTCCTTGTTACAGTGTAATTACATATTTAAGTACTGAATAATAATAATGAACTACATCGACTTACTATATGGTTAGGGTTAGGATTAGGCTTTGTTTTAGGATTACCTGCATGTAATTATGCATAATTTATTGTTATTCTAACTTGAAGTACATGTAACGTGTAACAAGGACATCTTAAAATAAAGCACTACCTAAAATTGTAAAAAAAAATGTAATGAACTAACACTGTAAGAAATTGTAAAATTGGACTACACTTTAAGGTGTCCTAATGAGTAATATTAATTAAATACATGTACTTACTTTAGGGTTAGGGTTAGGGTTAGGATTAGGTTTTGGCTTATGGTTACTTGCGTGCAATTATGCATAATTTATTGTTATTACAATAGTAAGTAAATATAACATGTAGCAAGGACATCTTAAAATCAAGCGTTACCTAAAATGGTAACAAACTGCAAAACTAACAAATTGTAAAATTGGGTTAACTGCATGTAATAATGCATAATTTATTGTTATTATAACAGTAAGTACATGTAACATGTAACAATGGCACCTTAAAATAAAGCATTACCTAAAATTGTAACAAATTGTAATGATCTGTAATACTGTAACAAATCGTAAAATTGGGTTACACTTTAAGATGTCCTTGTTACATTATAATTATACATTTAAGTAATGAGTAATATTAATTAACTACATGTACTTACTGTATGGTTAGGGTTAGGATTAGGGTTTGGCTTATGGTTACTTGCATGTAATAATGCATAATTTATTGTTATTATAACAGTAAGTAAATATAACATAACAAGGACATCTTAAAATCAAGCGTTACCTAAAATGGTATCAAACTGTAAAACTGTAACAAATTGTAAAGTTGGGTTACACTTTATTTTAAGGTGTCCTTGTTACAGTGTAATTATACATATAAGAACTGAGTAATATTAACTAACTACTTATACTTACTATATCCTTAGGGTTTGTCCTAGAGTTACTTGTATGTAATAATGCATAATTTATTGTTATACTGTAATACTGTAACAAATTGATAGATTGGGTTACATTTTATTTGGTGTCCTTGTTACAGTGTAATTATATATTTAAGTACTGAGTAATATTAATAAACTACATGTATTTACAATATGGTTAGGATTAGGGTTTGGCTTAGTGTTACTTGCAATTGTTATTATAATAGTCAATACATTTAACATGTAACATGGACACCTTACAATAAAGTGTTACCTAAAATTGTAACAAACTGTAATGTAACAAATTGTAACAAACTGTAATATTGTAACAAACTGTTACACTGTAACAAATTGTAAAATTGGCTTACACTTTAAGTCGTCGTTACACATTTCATGTACTTGCTATTATAATAACAACTGCAAGTAACACTAAGCCAAACCCTAATCCTAACTCTAACCATATAGTACATATGTAGTTAATTAATATTACACCTTACTTAAATGTATAATTATACTGTACTATACATTTAATAATATACAATAATATACATTTATTGAACTACATGTACTTACTATATGGCTAGGGTTAGGATTAGGGTTTGTTTTAAGATTACCTGCATGTAATAATGCATAATTTTATGTTATTATAACAGTAAGTACATGTTACCTGTAACAAGGACACCTTAAAACAAAGCGTTACCTAAAATTGTAACAAATTGTAATGATCTGTAATACTGTAACAAATTGTAAAATTGGGTTACACTTTAAGGTGTTCTTGTTACATAATTATACATTTAAGTAATGAGTAATATTAATTAACTACATGTACTTACTATCTGGTTAGGGTTAGGGTTAGGATTAGGGTTTGTTTTAAGATTACCTGCATGTAATAATGCATAATTTATTGTTATTAAAACAGTAAGTACATGTTACCTGTAACAAGGACACCTTAAAATAAAGCGTTACCTAAAATTGTAACAAATTGTAATGATATGTAATACTGTAACAAATCGTAAAATTGGGTTACACTTTTGTTACAGTATAATTCTACATTTAAGTAATGCGTAATATTAATTAACTACATGTACTTACTATATGGTTAGGGTTAGGTTTAGGGTTTGGCTTAGTGTTACTTGCAGTTGTTATTATAATAGCAAGTACATCAAACGTGTAACAAGGACACCTTAAAATAAAGTGTTACCTAAATTGTAACAACTAATAACTCTTGATTTCTGTTTTACAGGTTAAGCTAAACAAAACTGAAATCTTTCCATGTAGCATGGTTGGGAATCACTGGTTTAAGGTACGTTATGATGTTTGGGTAACGCTTTACAATAAGCTCTCATTTGTAACATCAGTTAATGCATTGACTAATAATGAACAATACATTTTACAGCATTTATTCTTTTGTTAATGTTAGTTTATAAAAAATGTTCATGTTAGTTCATAGCATATTAACTAATGTTAACAGAAACGCTATTAATAAATGCTGAACATTAACTAGGATTAATAAATACTTTAGTTCATGTTAAGTAATGTTAACAAATGAAACCTTATTGTAAAGTGTTACCGATGTTTGTAATGCAAAGCAGATCTTATATCAGTGCTATTTTGTTTTGCAGTGAAATTCTAATATGTTCTCACTTATAATGTGCTGTTTCACATGATAATAAGAGATCAAGGAGCACTGAGCGTCTTGCAATAGCGGTGCTGTTTCATTTCATAACGGATATACAAATGTCTGACTCATCGCTTTGACTGCGTGCCAGCCGTGGAATAGAAAACCTCATTTATCAGTATTCGTTCTCTGTATAAATCTGTGAGTATTTTTCACTCTTTTTCAAAGAATATAACAGATGTGTTCCAAAATAGCAGCTCACGTGTCAGGTGCTGATGTGATGTGATAACATGACCACTAGATGGAGCTGGAGTTTGAGATTTCATCTCTAATTTTTTTTCTTTTTGCTCAATGAGATCATCAACTTCTGGAGTGTCAGGACCATCTCCATTACAGGGCACTTAAATGAGCTTTTTGTCTGTCTGATCTCCGTCAACTAGTGGTAATGCGTGCGCTCGCACAAGCCGAGATGAATCTAATGAAGGCACTCAAGCACACACAACCTTTATTCAGACGTCTTGAAAGGCTGTGCTTTTTAGCTCATCACTGGACAGTGGTAATTATCCGAGGTCACCCTTGTCTCGCTCTCTGCCGCCAGACAGCCGAGGCCCTTAAATCTTTGAAAACTGTGTGCGAGCACAATGGATATTCAGACGTCTTCTGTCATGCCAATGTTACACTGTACGGCAAATGCTGGAATGAAATGAATGTTATTGTCTCCTGAGGGCCCGTTTAACATCAACACATTTCTCATTCGATTGTTCTGCTCGGGCACGGCTAAATTACACTTAAATTTTCGTATCTCACCTCCCTTCTCATTTTCCGTAATGAACGAGCAGAGGCTGAAGTCCATTCTGCGGCCACCAAGGACACTTTTCTTTATTACCGTCCATTATGAGGCCCAATGTTTCTGTTTCTGTCTTCTGTCTAAAACCGTAACCGAGATCCCAGCCTTCCGAGACGGAATAATCGAGACTTGCTCCGCAAGGGCGATTCTGAAGCGTTTCAAAGCAATCTGATACCTGACCATCAAGGCTTAAGGCTGATTTATCCTTTCATTAATACAGTCTAAGGAACAAATTGATTTTAAAACACACCGAGCATTGACATCTCTGCTTTTTAGGCTTTTTAAACACCTTTTGAATAGATACAGTAACTCTAAAAAGTATTTGAAACACCTTAACTTAACAGAAAGGTCATTGCTTTACATAGAAAATATCAATCCAAGCATTATTTGTTTAGAATTAAACACGTTTCAGGCAAAACATTTAACAAAAAGAGGTTTTCAAGGTGGTGAATGATAAAAGAATGGATTTTTTTTTAAAAAATCGTTTTTCACGTGCTCAAAAATGTGCAGTTAGTTCTGGAAAAGCATACTTTTTCCAGATGTCAGTTAGTTTGTTACCTACTGCACTTTATTTCAGGTTATATATTATATATATTCAGTCTCTGTATGTTAAAACAGTTGATCCTTATTTAAAAATAATGCTTTGTCATGCACGTTTATGCTTGCCATATGACCATTAAAAATAGCTTTAGCCATGTGATGCAAAGCGAATTATGACATTTGGTCTCTGGCATCCTCAGCAGAATCTGCAAGGAACAGTGACGTGCGACAAAAAGACAGACACTTGGAGACATCGAGTTAAGTAACTGAAGGTTCACATAAAAGCGTGTAAAGGGCCCTCAGCAGCTCTCCTTACACTGACACCATCTGCTCGGCACTGATGTGAACTCGTGCGTACAGCACAGCCTCTGTTTGTGCGTAGCTTCTCGAGCGGCTGATGAATAGAGCGTCTGCTTTGTAGCGTGTGCCAATAACTTTGATGGCAGATCATTAGAATGAGCGCTAACATCTTTTCTGAGTGGCCTTTTTTGTTGCATTCCTTGATGTGTACAGGTGTGGATAAAGGAGGAAAGATCCAGATTTGAATTTGAATATAGTGAATCGCACATGGCCTAAATGATGCTGTCGGAGCATTAGCTGTGGGCATCTCATAATACCGAAAGGGGTACAATAGCTCAAACGCTAGACCGGGCTCGTGAAAATATGACAGATTTGTCGAAGCGACATTTCTGTAAATAAAGCGATAGCCAAATGTTGCTTGTGGAACAATCTGTGCAGGGAAATAAAACAGAAATGGATGTTTGGATGTGATAAGAAACAGCAATTCATGTGACAGGATAATGCACATCAGATAATGTGATTGAGAAAGTGCTCAATGCTCATTTAGTGATGATGTGACAGGACTATTGATTTATTTGTAATTCACATACTGACCATGTCAGTAACACGACTGATAATCTCTGCATTGATTCCATTGATTCTTGGCTCTTTTGAGCTGGATTTCATTTGCCTCAAAGGACAAAGTGGCGTTTTAATTCATCCTTTTCCCAATTAGTCTTAGTGATTTTAATCATTTTAGGCTTTTGAGTTAAATGAGTGATTTGTAATAAGAAACACAGATTAAATTAGAAATGTAGAAAATGTAAACTAGTATCACTTGTTGATTCCAGAACAGTTTTAGTTGTAAATGCTCAATAAGGATGAAAATACTTAGGAAATTAGGGCTGTCAAACGATTAATCACGATTAATCACATCCAAAATAAAAGTGTTTACACACTATGTGTGTTTACTCTGTATATATAAATACACAAACATACATTTAAAAAAAATATTAATATGTATATTTATACCTGTATATAATGTAGATTATAAATATAAATATTTTTCATATCTAAATTATTTTTCCTTAATATATACATGTATGTGTGTGTGTTTATATATACATAATAAATATACACAGTACATGCACATATAGTATTTAAACAAAAACTTTTATTTTGGATGCGATTAATCGCGATTAATCGTTTGACAGCCCTACTTTAAATGCCAAACGATTACAATGAGGTAATCAGAATTCTCAGCAATTACATTTTTAAAAATCAAATTTAAAATCAACCAATGATGTAATCGGAATTATCAGTATTTTTATTATTATTATTATTTGTCTCCCCCCAAATACTTTATTCTCTTAGCAAGAAAGGGTTGCCTTTTTAAATAGTGGATATATTTGTACCCTTCTGACTGACAAAACAGGGTTTTTAGTAAAAGATAATATGTAAAAATGCCATGATGAGAAGTCGTAGTTCTTCAGTTTTGAATAGTGATCATCCGGATTCAAAAATGTTTTATAACTTTTATAATCATTTATAGGAACCGGAACACTGCTTTGAAAAGCGGCGACGTGATGAGACTCCATTCTTTATTATTTCAACCTCCATTAAAACTGTTTCTTAAACATGAAGTATTATCTCCCTAATTATCCATTTAAAGATCTGAGCAGATATTTTCTAACTCCATTGTCAAATTGGCCATTTTAGGCAATGTTTGGCACATTACATTTTTCTCTCTAATTGCAAAATGCACACGCTCTAATTGGACAGATCTGTGTTGTGCACTTAGTCTAGTCTTTAATAAGGGTCTTCAGTTCAGACATCTTTCTCTGCTGTTTTTGAAGACTTAATGGATTTCCAGAGACATTAGATTTAACTTAATAATGGCGAGGGTTGCGGCATTAATAAAGCGTGCCTTCAAAACGGGCGAATGCAAATGTGTATATTTAAATATCCTCTTGATGTGTGTTTCTTTTAAAGTTGAATTTCAATTTCATCAAACCCGACAGCCGTGTCTCTGTTTATGTCACAAGCAACATGAATATGCATATGGTGAAGGGTAAAATTCATAAGCGTATGAAACTGATGCCTCGTCTCATGGCGGCGGCGTATTTATTATGTAGATGATTTTATGGCTGATCTACACAGCGAAACGTACATGAATAGATTTGTTTTTTATGCGATCAGACAATTAAAGGTGCCAGAAATGTATTCCGCAACTGATAATACAGTAAATGATACGCTAATAAAAGGTCTAACGAGGTCCACGGTGTTCTTTAATGAACCTGTAAACGTTGGCCTCACAATAAACACATCCCCAAATGCTCTTTAAGGCTTATAAGCTACGAAACACTCGGGACATGGTGTAGATATTTAAAACCTTGCTCCGAACAGTAATTTCCTGTTCAATTATGCCAAATCTCAACGAGCCATGATTCTAAAAACAGCCCCCTTTGACGGCCCAGTTGTGAAGATCTGGCATAGCGCCTCATTGTAATGCCAGGGAAGTGACAAGGCATAAAACACGACATGCTTTCAGGTGGTCAGATGAAATGTTATTTTGTACTTCCTTCCAAAATGAAAGGCAACTGTGCTGAATAAACTATTTTGCCCACCATTATGCTTATCAAATCCTATTATGAAATTATGTCATTTCGATTATCTTAAATACCCTGTAAAATGTTCTGCCAGAAATTTAATTACATATTGAATTACGATGGAATGGAACGGCGGTGGTGATGCATATTTGAACTTAACAGAAATGACATTTCAGGCTAAGAGCAGAAGGAAGCACGGCTTCAGCTGAGAATGATTATTATTAATACTCATTACAATTAGTAATGTCAATAAAAACTGCAATTGAAAACAAAAGTATCTTTGACACATTCTTTTTTTTAAAAACGGTGGTCTTGTCTCGCTCAAAGCCCGAGAGAGAATAAACTGAGAGGGGAGAGAGATGTTTCGTTTTCTGGGTTGTGCCCCACAGGTACCCGTGTGTCAGTTTACCAACAAGCTGCCCGCTAGGCAGTGAGGTGAGACAGCAGGTTCACCTGCCAATCAAGAGCATCTCAGCCTCCCTCCTTCGGACGCGGGCTCTTTATTTCAAGAGTTCTGACTGCTGTTCAGAAGCTATCTTTAGCAGGAGAGGTGAGAAGAGGAAATAATATAGGTATAGAAGAAGAATGATGAGGTGTCTTTGGGCCATGGAGCCTTTCTTAAACAGAGCTGCAGGAAATAAACAGCAATCACTGTAGCATGACTGAAAATCCACTGAGCAGGCAGCCTTAATTGAGCCCCTCTCTCTCTCTATTTCCTTTTCTCTCTTCCCTCTCTCCATGGATAATAAGCACAAGATCCCTTAACCTTTTTGTGCATTTTAAAGACCATTAATTGATGTGTAAAACTGCATTTTGCAGAAGTCAAGGGGTCCAAAGACCCTCGGGCGGTGTGTGATAGCTCAGATAATTTGAGTTTAACGTCTCAACTTGACAGATGGGTGTCGCTAAAGGAGGTGTATTCTATACAGTCGCTATACGAGTACACACAGTGGTGGAAAACAATAATCATGCATAGCATTTGCATGCGTGACTATGAATACTGATTTATGATGTGCTTATGTTAAAGGCATGTTCTCTTTAATCAGTGAGTAGGTGTTTATCGCTGTTAGATTTTATCACGTTATTGTGTGTATATATATATATATATATATATGTGACCCTGAACCACAAAACTAGTCGTTATATTTGTAGCAATAGCTAACAATACAATGTATGGGTCCAAATTATAATTTTTTCTTTTATGCCAAAAATCATTAGGATATTAAGTAAAGATCATACAAGAAGATATTTTGTAAATTTCCTATTGTAAATATATCAAAACTTAATTTTTGATTAGTAACATGCATAGCTAAGAAGTTCATTTAGACACCATTAAAGGCAGTTTTCTCAGTATTTCAAAAATTTACATTTCAAAAAATTGACCCTTGTGACAGGCTTTGTGGTCCAGGGTCACATATCATATTTGTATATTGAAAAATTGGTGTAGAAACAATTTTCACTTAAAAATTTCTCAAACAGTTACAAAGAAACTGCACATAACTGAATTTTTGAAGTATAAAAATTGAAATAGCATTTTTTTTTGTAAAACGTACTCTATATTATTTTTACAGTGTATATATTGTGTGTAATGTAATATCATGCGTGCATATGATATTGCATGTTTACAATAGTGATTGCAGCTTAAGTGTGATTTCTCAATCTAATAATTAGTTCACAATAACAAAAACAGTTCAGTAAACCCTGAAGATTTAAAAAAAAAAAAAAAAAAAAAAAAGACATCCTCCACTGATTTAATCAAACAAGCCTGTCTGTAAATTAATTTACGCCCTACTTGCTTTTTGGACATGTTTGAGCAACTCAAAACAAACAGAAGGTAAGTTATGAATTCTCTATGGGGAGTAGTATTAAAAATTAATCAGTGCTTATTAATATTATCTGTGATGTGATATTTCTCTGTCTTGGTGTGCAAGGAAAAAAAAAACGACTAATTGTACTCTGGACCTTGGATGATACGGGTATCAGTCATCACTCAGACTTTCTGCAGCTTTGTTTACATGCATTTGTTGTATTTCTACATGTTTGTGATGTGAATACCGTACGTTCGGTAGACTTCAAGCTGTGTGATGTGACAATAAAAGTGATGCGATTTGATCTGATCCTCATGCTCCGAGTCCCGGGTGGGCGGGGCCATGCTAATGACGTCAATGGAATGGGTGAGGTGACGAGCCCCTTCTGCGCTCCGCCCCGTGTGGGTGACGGGAGGGGGAGGGAGCCAGGCAGAGCTGATCCCACGTGTGACGCTCGCATTCCCGGCTCAGTAATATTCTCTTAGCTCTGACAGTGTGTGTGTTAGTTACTGGCCATAGTTGGGTTAGCCATGGAGGGAGACGGGAGCCAAGCCACATCTGGAAGCCCTAACGATTCGCAACACGACCCGGGGTAAGCCAGAGCCAATTCTGACAGCACTTGACTTTTTTCCTTGTGTGTTTTTCTCCAGTGAGCATGTTTTAAAAACGCTCTTCCGGGTGCACGCAACTACTACACCTTTGTTTGATGTATATTAGTGAGCACAGCCCGCCGGGGCTCAGTAAACACACAGCGCTCTGCTTTGCCTGCGTTTAGCTCTGCTTTTTTTGTCGCTAGCTACACGTCAAAATGGCCGATCTGACATCTGGACTCACTTCTGCTGTGTTTTCCCCTTACAGTAAAATGTTTATCGGTGGCCTCAGCTGGCAAACTTCACCAGGTAAGAGACCGATGGTTCGCTGTCATTTGCGCGCGTTTGTCGGGCTGTGTTGTGTTTCTTTCATTGTATCCAGCGTGGCGCGCTGTGCGGGATATGTGCCGTCATTTGAAGTCCTCTATTCGACCCCTGTTAGACATCCAGGGGGGCGTTTAATTTACAAACTGGTGTGTAACGCACGAATGCAAATCTCATGTGTGCTCTTTTCTTTCTGTTTTGCTTCACAGACAGCCTTAGAGACTATTTTAGTAAATTCGGAGAAATCAGAGAATGTATGGTGATGAGAGATCCCACGACAAAACGCTCCAGGTAAAAAAACAAACCAAAAAAACAATGTTTTGTTTAATCTCTTAACACATTGAGGATTTTATCCCAAGCGACAAATGGTCGATTTTGCCCTTGCGCTGTTATTCAGATGCTATGCGCTGTTGAGCCGACTGGATCGGTGTGTTTGTGAATAGGATACAGTTTGACATTGATTTGGGATTCTTCATCTTAAACCAAATGTCTTTAATATACCGAGCGCTTTTGCCTGTGACATTGACACGTTAATGGGGTTTTCACACTTGAAATTGTCATTCTTAACCCTGGGTTATTTTGTTCCGTCTTTCACGCTGTTCATACTTTACCCTGGGTTAGCAATTAATCCCGCGCTGTCAGATTGCGGGATTTCGTACTGTACGTTTGCGTATATTTGCATATTCATGAGGATTAATACGTTGATTGGACGCTTACAGCACTGGACCTGTTTTAATATCAGTAGAAATGTCGCTACGTAGATCTTCTCCAGTTGCCTTACAACGTATCACATAAAAAAATAACCTAACTTACATTGTTTTCCTCAAACATTTAAATTACAAAACAGCGTGTGAAAGTTTCTGCGACTGTGCAACGCTTATGAATATTTAATGAGGGAAGCGCAGAAGCCGTTTATGATTGGTTGTCTGTTGCTAAACAACTCGGGTATATGTAGCAGAATTTCATAACGGACGGTTAACGGACGGATGCTACACACCTGTCAGATTACACGTTTAAAACGTTTCTTAAAGGTTAAAACTGGCCTTTACCCAGGGTTTAAAAGGACGTTAACCCAGGATTAAGTGTGGCGTGAAAAGTCCTTATGTGTCCTTCACGGAATGTGTTTCTGAGGTAACACGTTATGCAAATGTTTATCTGAAATGTGGTTCTTGCTAAATAATATAACAGGCAGGAAATATTAAAAGGATATTTCACACGGAAATGGAAGTTCTGTCATTTGTTTATTCTGCGAAACACAAAAGAATTGTTTGGGACTGACAGTTTCAGTCACTGTTCACTTTTATTAGCATCCCCCCCCCCCATACAATGAAAGTGAATGGTGACTGAAGCTGTCATTCTACACATTCTTTTGTGTTCCTCAGACGAATGAAAGTCATACGGGTTTGGAATGACACAAGGGTGAGTATGTTAAATGATGACAGAAATTTCATTTTTTGCAACCTGCTGTACTCTTTTTGTCCTTGACACTGTATTTCCAAGATAACCTGTTATTGTAAATGTTATAGATTTCAAAGTTCATGTAGCGTTAGAATGGATATGTTAACAAGCCAGTCAAACACGTGTAACGCATCGCTGTCAGCTCCTAATGTATGTCTGTGTTTTTGTTTGTTTTGTCTTCCAGGGGATTTGGCTTTGTTACGTTTGCGGATGCGGCCAGTGTAGATAAGGTCCTAGCTCAACCTCACCACGAATTAGACTCAAAGACGGTACGTTCCCTTCTGTTTGCGTTTATGTTTGCTGAAGTGCTTGTATCTGTGACATTCAGTGGCGCAAAGACACGCAGTCTCCCTATCATATCCCTTCCCGGGTCGAGGCACTCCGCGTCATTTGTCATTGTACCCCACACACAACAGCGGGGCACTTGACATAAATAAGTAGCCGGATAATTAGTCCTGTCTTCTTCACATGCCTCAACTGGATTTAACCCTGTGCTTGCCAAACCGGGACTGGGGAACAAAGGGTTAAATCTCACAGAGGTACTAGGGCAAGAAGGGACTAATTACCTGTGGTGTTGTTCAGTCGTGGCTCCAGCTGTGCCTCTTGTGACGTAAGACTTGCAGTGTATGACGTAGTTGTTCCAGACAGAAATGCATGGATAAGTTCATTGTAAACCTTGCTGACTAGAAATATTTTGTGTATGATTTACATGGTAAACTAATTTGATCGCATTCATTTCTTTTTGTATTTTCATAGTATGTTTAGACTTGTGTTGATTCTTTGCCTTGTGTGGTGCCAGGTTAGTGTGTGTACTGGTGTGCACTTTTCCATTATTATACTTTAAGTATTATGCATTCATTTAATTTCCTAATGTGTAATTAATTATTTATATTAAATTTTTCTTATTTATTTTTCAGTTGTTTTATTCATGCCCGGACTTTGCTGTTGTTTCGACATTAAAAGGTGCTTGTAATATGAAGTAAACTTAATTTAGAATATGTGATATGATTTTTTTTTTTGTACATTTTTAAATAAAGATTCAAATTTTTAAAAGATTTTTGTGTTTTTTTTCCTTTTTTTTTAACCTGTAGAGATTAGAATTATTTTATAAATATTTATATTATACATTTTTATATAGTATGGATTCTTCCAAAGCATTTTTATTTAGTAGTATGAGTAATATCTGGAAAATACTGTGTGTTTATGTTATATTATTTATATTAATTTACATTGGCCATGTAAATATGCAAACTGAGTCATATGTATATTTCTGTCAGCAAGAAATAGATTTGTCTTATTCAACCTAACCTGAATCCAGGCAGAAATGCATTTAGATTTCCATGTGTCAGTGAATCCCAGGATAAGCAGATGCTGTATCAGTAAATTTAATGTGGATTCTATTTTCTTTTTTTATGTATAAAGTCACCATCTTTCCTGTTTGTAGATGCAGCTGCTAGTTACCTGTAGGAGTCCAGAGTGAAAGAGCCTTTTATTTGGGATAGCTAGGGTGTGGACAAATACCGCCTTCACTGACTTATTTTAATGGATGCCATGTTGCTGCAAGTTCATATCAAGAGACAGACTGTATTTAGAGGCGTTCACAGAGGTTCATAGCTTCCCTCAGGAATTTTGTGGCTAATACTCTTCTCCCAGAACACTGCGTTTTGGCATTTCCAGTGTTTTCCAATTAAAAAAAAAAAAAAAGTGCGATTCTGTGATAAGATGGGGTTAGAATACTTTTTCTGTTTTTAGGTGAGTAGGCAGATTTTAACTCACAATTTAAAATGGTGAGATAAATTGAAATAATTTCTAAAAAAGGCAATATGTATTTTAATATCAAACACTTAGTTTATTTAACACTTATCATTGGTTTAAGAGCAACGTGTACGTGTAAAAAATGTAAAACACTAAACTAAGGTTAACTGATAAGTTGCACTGATTAGATTATATCAAGTGGCTAATTTGGTCATTAGCGGATTAACCAGTTAAACTTTTTATTACCCACCTAAAGCTGCAGCTAGATTACTGATGATTGTTTACTTAAACCCAGCAATTGGCAAATATTAATTTTGAATTATAATTTAGCACAGCAGGTGAATATTCGCCACCTCTCTTGGTTCCGTGCCCTAAATCTGTTAGAAATACAGGTGTGCTATTCATTATGTCTCTCTCCCTGCCAGTTTGGCATTGACTGATGTAAGCCGAAATGCCTTTAGGAGGGAGAACATTTCTGTCTGATTAATAAAATAATACAACATTGTACATGTCAGTGTTGCGCTAGTTGAAAAACTTGTAATTCGGACATCAAAAGTGGGGCGTTTAGATTACATAATCACGGCACACATGTGTAATTCTAGTATTCTTAGTAAAAAGTGGGTCAAGGTTTGACGTTTCAAATGCTCTTGAATGGCCGAGGGGAAAAAAAAGGGAAAGCTAGCGTTAGCAGTGATGTATCCAGGATTGAGAGCGATTGAGATCATGTGGACAGTAGCGGCTGGTGCTAAAGCAGGGATTACTGAGCTCAGGGTAGTGATGTCATCGTCAGGGTTGGGGCGGCTGTGTCATGACTCTGGGGTTTCTTGATCTTTACCGCGTCACCACCTGTTTCATCTCGCCTTTATTTTCTATGCTTATTCCATTGAATATTTTTTGTATGTGTTTTGCAGATTTATATGTGACCCTGGAACACAAAACCAGTCATAAGTAGCACCTGTGTAGCAATAGGCAACAATACATTGTATAGGTCAAAATGATAAATTTTTCTTTTATGCCAAAAATCATTAGGACATTATGTGAAGATCATGTTCCATGAATATATTTTAAGTTTTCTACCATAAATGTATCAGAACGTAATTTTTGATTTGTAATATGCATTACTAAGAACTTCATTTGAGCAACTTTAAAGGCAATGTTCTCAATATTTTGAATTTTTTTTTTTTCCTCAGATTCCTTCCTTTTTTTTTTTTTTTTTTTTTTTTTTTTTTTTTTTTGTTTTAAATAGTTGCATTTTGGCCAAATATTGTCCTGTCCTATCAAACCACACATCAATGGAAAGCTTATTTTATATATTTGTATATATATGTATGTATGTGTGTGTGTGTGTGTGTGTGTGTGTATATATATATATATATATATATATATATATAAATATAAATAAAATAAATAAGCTTTTCATTATGTTTCTCGCCCTATATATATATATATATATATACACACACTGGTTTTGTGGTCCAGGGTCTCGTATATATTTCTGTATATGTATTTACTACTTGCATGTAATATTCAAAGAAAGTAATGTAAAAAGCTTTTATATTTCATATGGACATTATATTGCAGATAGACAATGTTAGAGTACTACCATTTGGCTCATTTCGCAATAAATGAAGTATCTGCTTCATTTAGAAGTTTAGAAGTACCTGCAGTACTCATCTTTCAATCCAGACACCTACATTTTATTGCATTTTCCATTTTCCACTTTTTTGCAATTTCCTGTCCAATCTTTTTGTCACATTTGAAGAGTGCAAATGGACCAAAGAAAACATGTACAGAGATATTCTTGACACACTTGTTTCACATTTGATTAAAAGCTGTGTAATCTGCAAATCTGAAAGCCTGGGGTGAGAATTGCATTGTGTATTGACAACTGAAAGACTGCTGCCGGTTTCTCTAAAAGCAATCTGTTTTAGATTAAACACTTTTCTGGATGAATTAAAGTATAACACAACAGCATCATTTCCAACCAGAAAGGTTTTTTTTTTTTTTTTTTTTTTTTTTTTTTTTTTTGGTGGTGTACATATTGCAATTCTGTTCAGGTCAAATTAATTTACCAGAAGACCCCCTCCTTTTTCACATTATACCAAAATATGTTTATTACGATTTTTTTTTTCTTTTGCACGCTGCCACATCTCACAATCCTGCTTTTCTTTTTCTTACCATTTATAAGAAGTGACAAAGCATTCAGACATGCGGTATATTCAAGAGCAATATAGCACTAATGGATCTTTTTCCCTTGAGTTATTTTTCCATTTAATGAGAGTGCAGAGGCAAGTCTTTGAACTGTTTTTGTTCTCGCATGCATGATTATCTACCGTCCTATCCTTCTAGTGCTCTGGCTGCCCAAGCTTTTGGCCTGTGTGCTAAAAAGAGGGACTGTTGTTTTTAGTCTATGAATGTTTAAATGACCAAAGCAAACATCTTGCTCAACAGCAAGCCGGCTAGGAGCTCACTTGTTTCGCTACGTAAAATCTTTATTTGACAGTTCAAAATAAATAAGTGATGTTCACTAATATGAAGTCTAACAAGCCAGCTAGTGGAAATCAATAACACCTGTTTATCATTAATGACACAATCTCTTTTCAGCATTAGAATTATCCATATTTTGCAGTATTCAAAATGTATAATGATGCAGAGGTCGATAAGAGAAAAAAACATCTTGATTGCAATTGACATATTTATTTGTTCATTTATCCTCCTGGCGAATTTGTTATTCTTAATATCCAGAATGAATCGTTACGCTGGCATGTAAATTACAAACGCTCTTAATCACAATGTGCGCAAAACTGTTTTGTTTGTAATGTAATAAAATCAAATAACATGGCTTATCTAACCAATAAAGCTAGTGATGGCCTGTCACATGCCAGAACGCATTATAGGCAGAGCAGTAACCCCTCGTGCGGTGCGGTACAGCGGAGGAGAGAGTCACCCATAATAATGATAATCCCTCTGGGGGGAAGGAGGTTGTGGACGTATTGATCTAATGCCCTGTCTTGATTCTCTGCAAATCTACAGCGCTCGCTAAAACACCTCCCGCCACGTCGACCTGACCTCCCCGGAGGCCGCGAGCACTTCTTCAGCGAGTCTTTGAATTATCTCCGGTGTGTTATATAATGCCACCTGTTTATTTATGTTGTAATCGAGTAATTATGCTCTAACCTGTGTAAGGTTTTATTCGATTTTGTCATACACAGGCCTCATGCAACCAGCGTGTAATAACTAGGCGAGATTACACATGAGACATGGAGCATTGCATCATGATTAATGCTATAATTTCCATGAAGGTTATCGAGTAGTCGCAGCACATTGCTGGCTTTTTCTAATATTTTCTAATTTTCCTCTTCACGTAACAGTATCACAAGCTCAGTATTTCTCATATTTCTTTCTCTCCTTCTTTGTCTCATTTAGATTGATCCTAAAGTTGCCTTTCCAAGACGCGCTCAACCCAAGGTAAGAGCTGTTTGCTTTTGCTCTCTCATGCCGAGCCACTTTACATTTGCAAGTCTGCTGCGTATTTGTTAATAGTGTGAGAGGGCGAATGTTTTTCGGCTGAATTTGGCCTTTGATAGAGCAAAGTTGAGTTGGAGTTGTAGCTGTGATGTTACGTTATGGTCTGTTGCAGTCTGGCTGGTGTTATTTTCCAGGCTAACTATGACTTCTCTGTGTCATGGTACAAGGAGAGACTGTTTAATTGTTGTTTCAAATGTGAGGAATTCAGATTTTTTTTAATTAGTATGGCTGGGTATGAACCCGAAGAACTATCACGGAGAAAATATTAAATTATCGCTGCCTTGTTGAGCGTGAAGGTTGAAATTTGTCTTTTTTTCATTTTTTCTTTTTGGGGGCATGAGGTAGGGTGGTGATTAACTTACCTTTTTTAGCATCGCTGCTTGAATGTAAGATCATTAGAGAGGATTTTTTTTTATGAAAGAAAGGGGAAAAAAACGAGAGGAGAATGTTGCCCTCAGCTGTGGAATTCAGAGCATTAAATCCCTCGTTTGAGTCTTGTCTCAACAAGTACATTTTCTTTGTACAGCCGAACGTGTGTGTGTTTTTATGGTATCTAATGTCCTGCTTCTGCGAGCCATGTTGGCAACGAACTTCCGACAGCCTCTTCACTTCAGACTGCACTGTCAGCCAGATGGTCTGTGCCCCAGATTTTGTGTCTGCCGTGCAGCCGTTGCTTGGCCTCTCAGGCAGAGCTGGGACGGCCCCCCTGGCTCAGCTACGGGCCACCAGCACTTTCGCCCGAGAGGAAAGGTGCACCGATCTGAGATCAGCCTAGGTGCTTTCTTTTAGAACGGATGCGGAACAGGACGGCAGACGGTCCTTGATCGGAACAGGCCGGGGAGGAGGGCTTGTGGGGTGACAGGTGTCCATTGCACACTTGTCTGGCTAATTGATATAAAGAACTTTTTTGCTTCATCCAGAGCTCATTGGAGGAGAAAAGGTGCACTCTTTTTCTCGCTCTCGCGCACATACACATGCCAGCGAAGCTGGTCCAAATGCAGGCCGCAGGGCCCCGGGCCTAATGCTGTTTCTTGGCTCAAGCAGGACACGGGATGAATAGTAGTATTAATACGGCCAGGCTCCAGTAGCAGTTAGACTGCAACCCTGTGGATGTTTGCTTGAAGCCAGGCACATTGACAAATAATGCCTTTAATGCAAATACATTATTATTCCCATGTCCTGTCAATAGGCTAGGCATTATCGCACCTTTGGAAGTTGCCAATAGTTAGCGGCATTCAGATTCATTACCCTATCCGACCCTACACTTAGATTCAAGAACAAAGCAGCAGTGGATAAACGCGAAGATCCAAATGGAAAACGACGGAAACAAAAGCTCAGACCTCTGAATAGTCATTCTGTCCTCACCATGCGAGTTTATTTTTTATTTTTTTTTATCTCCCAACAAAAGCACTAAAAGGGAGTGGGGATTTGTTTTTGCAATGATTGTGTTAAACAGCGCAGAAGTTTACCACAGGCGGAGGGCGAGATTGCTTTTTCGCCGTATTTGTGATTGGGCTTGTTGTTTCACACTACTTTTCCCCAACACGGCTCTGCATGTCCCGACAAGATTTTAATTGATATTGGGATTGAGGCCACTTTTGGAAGCGAATGGATTTTCGCAGGTCTGATATCGCCCTCTGAGAAAACTGTTATTTTCATCAACCCTAAGGCTGCATAATCCTTCCAATCAAGTTACCGACGCTTCACCAGCTGCTGTAGTGCGGTTTTAACAAGCCTCTAGGTGCAGTAAGGCGATGGACGATCATCTGTATGTGATGGGCCATTTGTTTGCTGCTGATTCTTGTCCTTTCTCATTGATCATGTTCGGAGGCCGCTCTGTCGCCGGTTGCTAATTTAGTGGGCTTGTATTTATCTTCAAGACATTTGTGTACAAAGCATTACGATCCCAAATAATTAATTTCAAAGCTATTTATGTACTTCAATAGGAAGAAATGTGAAAATTCATATTGTTGCGTGTAGATAACAGTGTTGTGGAAACTAGTTTGTACGTCGAATACATTCAAGCTACTATTTTGAAAATATATTTACATAATTTATGTAAAATTATTGTAATGTTATAATGGTGTTTTGTATGCTGCTAAAAAAAATAAGATGGGGAAAATTCTAGATTCTAGTGAAATGGTGAATCGTTTTTTTGAGTCTGGTAATGCTTCGTATGAGAGATAAGGCAAGGGTTTTTGCATATTAGCTACCAGCTGTTGCCATGTGGCTAAAAATTGTAGTTTTTTAGCAATTTTAGTTACCGTAAGTATTTTATATACTGGTATTTTAGCAGCTCTGCTTGTTTCTCAACACTGGTAACACTTCATTATATCATTAATAACAATGACAACATTAATGCGTAACATTTTATTTAATAGTGTTTGTGTTACATGTATTAATGCTGCTACATTTAAAAAAATACTACTACATTTAATAATATAAATTAAAACAATGAATATAAATAAACAAAAATGGGTAATTGAGTGTGGCTACAACTATACACAATTCAAGTTAAGTATTATAAATCAGTAATTATGTAATTAGTAAAATGCATTTAGATGGTTACATAATGCTTCAATTTGTGCATTTTCGTATATTTATATTTTATCATACATGCACTATTAATCTTTAAGTAGGGCCCTATGAAATCCATTTTAGTTTTTTCTGTTTTAACTTTTCTGGACTCCTTTTTAATGGTTAAAATATATTTTATTCATCAGAAAGCATGTGTAATTAATTAAAATCATGAAACTTAAACAATTTAACAGTAGTCTATTAAAAGTTCAGCAAAAATGACATGTTTAGGGTCCTATGAAGTGTTTTATTTTTGCCCACCAAATTTTTTTTTACCAAATTCTGTGTTGTAGCATGGCTAATTATTTGAATGCATAAAAACAAGTTTCATTTATTCTTTGCCTTGTGATATGTTCATCTGGTTATAAGATGAAGGCATAAAGCATTAATTTAATTTATCTTTTAATGAATGAAAATTAAACATTTTATTTTTGGCAAATAAAGGGGATTTACTATTACAATAAAAACATTGAAGAAATATATGATTATTCTTTAAAAATAAGGTTTTAATAAGTTTTGTAGTAGTGGTATTACGTACATTCTGCTGAACGATAGTAATGTATTCCTGCCATAATGTCTTCATGTTAAACCGGACTTTTATTTTGACAGGTTGCCGTGAATAATTTTCAGTTTCTGTGCGTATATGATATGATGATAGTTTTACTCAAATTAAATGGTAAAATGCTCATGAAGTGACTCTGAGAGCAGTTCTGGAGATGTTCATGTATTCTTGTCCTCATTTAATAAGATGGCAGATGGTGATATCACTGCAAGTGTCACGTGCTTCAGTACGAGTAGTAAACAAAACCGCACATCTGAGCCATTCATTAACACAGAGACATGCAGAATTCATATTTAAATAGTCGGTTTGCATCTTAATATTTACAAATATTAGTCCATATCACGATTTGATTTAAGTGTAATGACTTAATCTGTAAATTCCATCTTTAAGAAAGAATTCTGCAATTCGTCCACGTTTTCCACATTGCAGAAATCATAGGACCCTATTTGAGGCTGATTCATTTCAGTTAGTGAATGTTATAAGAAATTGTCACTCATGATATTGGCTGTCTGGAAAAAGGATGTTATGTACTGTCCATTTCAAATCTGTTAAAAGTTTTTCCTGACTTAAGTCTTTTGGGACACCTAGTAAGTTAGAGGAACTAGTTTGAACTGCTGTGTACATACAGGTCGAAATCTTGATTGTGGACATTACCAGCCGAATCTGCCCCCTGGGCTTTCGTTTCTTGCCTCTGGCTGCCAGCCTCTGGTTTTTCTATCATTAAAAAATTATTGTGTCATTTTTGCTGACACTAGTTAGACACTGCATAATGAGTTTGCATTCAAAGCTCAGAGCAGCCACCTTCGGGTCCTTAAACTTGATTTCACAGGGGTCTCACCAATCTTTGCCAAGCCAGTGGCTATAATCAGTGTAATGAGAGACATTATCTACAAAAATGGGAGCTGTGCTTGAAGTACAGCCATGTTAAAAGGCCCAGCACACAACATAATGCGATCCTTCAGCTCCAGCAACACAACACACAGCAAGCCTGAGTGGAGATGTCCTGGCATTTACCGCCCATAAGTGCTGTCAAAACAATGCCTGAGCAAAAGCTACAATCCCAGTTCTCTCGTTTTCCGCAAACCGCCTAGCACGGGACTGGCAGGAGAGCGAGAGAGAGCGCTTGTCGGAGCTGAAATTGAGTTTACCCTTGTATTTTTTTTTATTTCCTTTCCATCCTACATTGTATGGTGCTGTTTTTCCTCTCACTCTCCTTCCCTCCCTCTCGCTCTCTTTGTCAGTTTTTGAGTGTGTAAAAATATTTGTACCTAGTGTACTGCGAAACAGCGAAGCTGTCGGGTCCTGTGGCGCGGGCTCTCGGGGAGAGGCACACGACTAAGTGTGAAAACTCCAGGCCAAGTTTTTAATGAAGTCCAAAAGGTGGTGCCGTGTGAAGTGCCGAAACCACCTCTCAGCAAACGTTTTCTCGCTCTCTGGGAGAGAAGAGGGGCACCGAGAGCCCACTGACTCCAAACAACCCCAGCGCCAATTAAAAAGCCCGGCCAACGCACTGCTCAATCCGGCTTCGTTGATCGCCTCTTTCATTTCCGCCGCCATAGTTCTTTGCTGACAGCTTGGCAAAGCAGCCTTCTCTCTTTTGAATTTTCCGCAGGTGCTTTTTTTTTTTTTTTTTTTTTTGGTTTCTTTTTTTTTTTTTCAGTCTTGTGGGCTGAGAAAACAGATTTGATAAAAGGGCCTTGGTTAAATCTGTTGTAGGTAGATCTCAGTGTGGCTTGATGTAAACATTGCATGGAAGTTCCATGATGAAACGTTTGATGCAAGGAACAACAAAAGAAAGGTTGTGGATTGAGAGATAGATACAAAAGAAAGAAGGAAAGAAGAAAATTCCACCTCATAGTTAACCAGGGCACTAGGACTATGGATGTCATTTATTTCTTGAAATTTTAAGTGTTATTAATTTGCAAATTTACATTTGCATGGTTTCTTTTGTAAACACTCGGTTTCCTAAACAGTTGTTCATGCTGCAGGATAAATCTTTTTTTTTTTTTTTTTTAATGCAGTGTTTACATTGTCAATTGCTCTGAGAGTGTTTTAGTGTTGCACCCTTCATTGTAGGTGAGTGACATTTATAATGAATCTAATTTTTTTTAACAGTTATGAAGGCATACCAGACATACTTGTGGTATACTGATAATTAAACAACTTCAGCAAGCAATTATGTCTGATTTAATTTCTAATTAGTGTGAGAAGCTATCTGAATGCAGAGTAACATCTTGTTCTTAAAAGGTAAAGCCCTTCTTTACACATTCAGAGGTTGTCTGGTAAATTTATTGTCGCTGAAGTAGTCTCAGTTTTGGCGAGTAAATGCATTTCTTTTATGTGACCCTGGACCACAAAACCAGCCTTAGATAGTATGGGTATATTTGTAGCAATTAGCCAAAAATACATTATATGGGTCAAAATGATCGATTTTTCTTTTATGCCAAAAATCATTAGGATATTAAGTAAAGATCATGTTCCATGAAGATATTTTGTAAATTCCCTACCATAAATGTATCAACTTAATTTTTGAGTAGTAATATGCATTGCCAAGAACCTCATTTGGACAAATTTAAAGGTGATTTTCTCAATATTTTAATTATTCCAGACTTTCAAATAGTTGTATCTCAGCCAAACATTGTCCCATCGTAACAAACCATACATATACAGTACCATTTAGAAGTTTAGGGTTGGTAAGATCTTTTAATATTTCAACAAAGGTGCATTTATTTGGTCAAAAATACAGTAAAACTGTCATATTGTAAAATTCATAATAACTGTTTTATATTTTTTATATATTTTAAAATCTACTTCACCCCCTTGAGTATGAGTCACATGGTTCAGAAATAATTCTAATATACTGATTTGGTATTCAAGAAACATTTTTTTAATATTATCAATGATAAAAACAGTTGTCCTGCTTAATATTTTGTGGAAATCATGATTTTTTTGTTTTGAAGGATTTAATATGATGAATATAACGTTTAAAAGAACAGCATTTACAGTATCTTTTGTGACATTATAAATGTCTATATTGTCACATTTGATTAATTTGATGCATCCTTGCTGAATAAAATTATGAATTTCTTAAATGGGGGGGAAAAAATTGCAGTCACTGATCAGTTTTTTTTCCTTCTCATTGATAAGGTTGGATGTGAGGAGTGTAAACTGATTCTAGACCAGCCTTAAGGTCTGTTCACAATAAAAAATAATAACAATAATGATAACAGTAAAGATATAGTTCTGAAAATCATGCTCAGTATTAAAGAATAGCAGAGTCCACACTACAGCTATATGATAAAGGCACAGAGAAACGATATAGTTGGAATTACTTTCAGAAGGATATTTTCCAGCTGATGAACGATAAAAACATCGACAGCCAATCAGAATCAATCCTGTTGTCACAAGCTTGAGAATTGAAAGAGGCAGATGAGCATGCGCTTAGAATAAGCTGGTGTGGACGCTAATATAGATGTTGTTTGTTTGAATGGGCCTTTACATACACTATGCCTTTGGTCACATGATAATGTCAAATATGCCTTTTAAGAGAAATCTTTGAGATCCCCGTCTTCCCCTCTAGTAAAGCCTGGTGACTGAGAGCATGGCTGATGTGTTCACATGTTTGAGAACTATAGAGGAGAGCTCAGTACCGCTGTGGCCGGCCCAGCACTAACTGCTGTTGAGTGACACTAATGAGGAGAACAGGCATGCAGGAAAGGGAAGGAAACAAGCTCTTCTGGACATGGCCATTGACAAAACCCCTTTAAGATCTCACCACTCACTGCAATCTTTTCCAAGACCCCCCCTCCGCACCCACCCCACCCCCCACCCCCCCAGACTTCCCTTCTCAAAAAGACACATCTCTCAATTAGCATGGCTCGGAGAACATGGCTCTTTGGTGCTTTTCCTTTGATTTGTTTTGATTAGCAGGATGTGAGGGATCTAATTGAATCCTGTTCTAGAGAGTATGGCAACACGTCTCACATCGAGCCAAAACAACAGAGAATAGACTGAGACAGGGGTCAAAATGCATTCTGCAGTGTCGAATTTGAATCTAAAGGTTTGCGTGGTTGAACTTGTTTTTATGTCAGATGTGCAAACATGAGGAGGGTGAATTTCAATGCCAACTTTCACAGCAACATTGCATGGATAGGGTACACTTTGATGTTCCATTGTTTTTTAGAGGCATAAATAACGTTTTTTATTAGATATGTGACCCTGGACCACTAAACCAGTCATAAGGGTCAATTTTTCGAAAGTGAGGTTTATGCATCATCTGAAATCTGAATAAATAAGCTTACCATTGGTGTATGGATACAGCTATTTAAAGATCTGGAATCTGAGGGTGCAAAAAGATCAAAATATTGAGAAGAAGTCCTTTTTGGCATAAAAAAACCCAATAATTTTGACCTATACAATGTATTGTTGGCTATTTCTACAAATATACCCATGCTACTTATGATTGGTTTTGTGGTCCAGGTTCAAATATGTTTGATAAACACTTTTTCTGAAGTGTAAGCTCCTTTTACTGGCTATTTGCTGAAGAGAACAAATAATTCATTTCATTCTTCAGTTCACATAATTTTCACCCATGCTTTATTTTTTAGTTTTGAGCCCTATTTGTACCCCATTCGTGGAAAGTGGCTGCAAATATTTGTGTTGGCTGTTGTGTTGTTCTTCCTTCCTCATTTGTTCAGGCTCACTGCCTATTCAGAAGTAAACTGATACACACAGGCCTTTCACAAATGGCCCTAATCAATAGCAAATCGCTTTGTCTTTCTTTTGTAACTGTATGAAAGTTAAGTAAAAAGTTCATTTTCTGTGTAGCTGCTGTTGTAGACAGTGGCTTTGTGCCAGTTCTAAAAACACATGATTTTTCTTAGGTGATTTTTCTCTCCCAGTCGCACTGTGACATTAACTGAGTAAAAAGAGTAGCAATAACACAAAGGGTGTTGTGTTCTGCCTCCCAGCTAAAGACACAGTGTGAGCTGAACCAAATGTATTTTTTGACCCTTTCTAACACCAGTGCTAAACTTGCACTTGCAGATATTTTAAATTGTGTGCAGTGACCACCCGGGTGTCTGTCCCAGTTGATTTTTGATTGGTTGGTCATGTCTTAGGCCCTTTTTATACCTGATACTCTTCACGGACCATGCCATTTATGTTTTGTATGTCAGAAATACAGACAATGTTCCATCTGTGTTACTGGGTGATTCATAATTCTGCTGATATTTGGCATTTTTGCTATAATTAACACTGGCTGAACAGTTTTTTTTTCTGTTGGTCCCATTCATTTTGGAAGCAAGGCTTTTTAATAAATTATTTAATTATTGTTATTTTTTAAAAAAATATATAATGTTTAATTATGATTTTTTATCATTGTTAGAGTTAAAGTTAGAGTTAAAAATACTGTTTTTTTTTTTTTTGTGTTTTATTTTAATGCCTTTGAATTAAGATCTGCGATTTTCATACATATCATGTTTTTGACCCTGGACCACAAAACCAGTTATAAGTAGCCCAGGTATATTTGTAGCAATAGCCAACAATACATTTTATGGCTCAAAATTATAAATTTTTCCGTTATGCCTACGGTGAATATATCAAAACCTAATTTTTAATTAGTAATATGCATTGCTAAGAACTTGATTTGGACAACTTTAAAGGTGATTTTTCTCAATATTTAGATTTTTTACTTTTTTAATTTTTTTGCACCCTCAGACTAAATACTGTCCTATTATAACAAACTATACATCAGTGGAAAGCTCATTTATAGTGCTGTCAAATGATTAATTGCAAAGTTTTTGTTTATATAATATGTGTGTGCACTGTGTATATATATGTATATATAAATACACACAAATGGTCTGCGTCTGTCCTGTCCATAATAAAGGCAAAATGGCAAAAAAATAAACCTTTAAAAAAATACACACAGATGCATACATACTTAAGAAAAATGTTATATTCATATAATAAATATCCATGTATATATGAATATAAATATATACATGGAAATACATGGAAATATTTTCTACTTTATACTGTATGTCTGTGTATTTAAAAATGCATAATAAATGCATGCAGTACACACACATATGTTAAACAAAAGCTTTTATTTTGGATGTGATTAATCATGATTAATCGTTTGACAGCACTACCTATTTATTCAGCCTATATCTAAATTTCAGAAAATTGACCCTTATGGCTGGTTTTGTGGTCCAGGGTCACATATCAGCATTCTTTTTTACATATTTACAAATTTAGAGCCGATCACCCGCAATGGATATTAATACCAATGGATATTAATAAAAAGGCTATTCTTATTGGTTTGTCATTTGTTGCCTGTTCTTGTGCATGGAATTTTTGAGATTTTGAAGATTTTACACAGATTGCATACATTGCTGACTTCATTAAATTTGCTTTCTCAGCCCTCAGTTGTATTCGATTTTGATAAAAGTCTTAAAAAAATAAGACAATACGGTATTACTTCAGGCCAGCTTTGACTTTGCCTTGGGCTGTCAGGCCTGGAAGCATGTCAACAGCGCAGACAGGTTATTACACTGTGACAAACTCAGTACGGAGCATCCTGGAGCTTTCATTTAGGGTTTCTCCCAGAGTGGAAGGCTGCCAAGTCTGCCAGAGCCCTTGTAGGAGCAGACAAGCTTCCAAATCCGCCCAGTCGACGCTGCCGCGTGCTTCTCTTTGATGCTGCGGTTACCTGCCGTGTCCTATGCACAGTACTGATGTAGCACCGAGGCTATCGGCCCACACACTCCACCCTCTGACAGCCGAACTCTGTGCTGCTGCCTGCTGGCTCTCGCTGTCTTTCCCTGTCTGAGACCTCATACGAACCTGCCTGCTGCATGGAGGGTATGAGATTTGCAGCGTTGCATCTGGTTTGTAATCACTATCGGTTTTAACAGCCTGTTTATTGTGCTGTCTGTAGGGATGCACACTGTATGGCCAACATAGATTAATCCATGTTAAAAATCGGTACTTATTTGTTTAAAAACAAAATTCCTGATTTGACTTGGATTCATAAGCATCTGTGACCTTGGACCACAAAACTAGTCATAAGGGGCATTTTTTTTTTTAAATTGAGATTTATACATAATCTGAAAGCTGAGTAAATAAGCTTTCATGTATGGTTTGTTAGGATATGACAATATTTGGCTGAAATGCAAGTATTTGAAAAGCTGGAATCTGAGGGTGCAAAAAAATCAAAACTTGTAAAATCACCTTTTAATTGTCCAAATTAAGTTCTTAGCAATGTATATTATTAAGCAAAAAATTGTTTTGATAGTTTTGATATATTTAAGGTAGGAAATTTACAAAATATTTTAATGGAACATATATCATATCATATCCTAATGATTTTAGGCATAAAAGAATAGAAAAGGGTCACATTATATTTGATTTGAATAGTCAGTTTTGCTTAAGCTTTTCTCTTGGTCATGCAAAACAAAATAAAGTTATTTCATTACTAAAACTTGACACCACTCTATAGATTAATAAAATTAACATTTTTACCCAGACCTGAATAAATGTAAATAAGTCACTAATATCCGCTGATAACCGATGTGGTCCTGTATCCAGGAAAAGCATATACTGCATGTTTTTGACCTTGATGCGCAGACTGCAGTCAAACACGTTTTTCTCCCTGCGTTGTTACTACTTTGACTAGTCGGATATTGACATTTCTGACTCTGTGGAAGCTGCGCTCGCCTCGTTCACTGTCCGCCTCTCTCTGGGTGTTTGTGAAATGAGCGGTCTGTGCAATCAGCGCAGTGCTGTTGGACTCGTTGAAGCTCCTCTGACCCGCCGTGTGTATGTCCTTGTTCAATGATTGTCCTTCAGTTCACTGCAGTGCTCAGCTCCTCTCCTCCACACAGCTCGGCCACTTATCTGACCAGGTGGCTGATATGTTTTCTTTTCTCCTTCTCTTCATTTCTCCCCTTTTTCGCTTATTGTTTTTAGCATCCCACTGCAAGGGCACCTTTTTTACTTTCCACTCAGGAACACTTGGGATTGCCCTCTTTCAATGTCTCCATCTTTCTTTTTTTTTTTTTTTTTTTCTCCCCACACGCATACAGTGCACTACAATTTACCACTACAATTTACAGGGGTGACAAAATTTGTATGTTAGAGAACAGGTTTTGTATTAGGACATCAGATGGCAACCCAACACAGTACTAGAGTACTTAATAATCAAAATGTATTGATGGTATAAACAGCATAGGCCCTAGAAATTGTGAAATCATTAACATTTAAATTGGCTGAATTGGAAAATGGGCTATTTTGGTTTCTAAATGTCTCCTGAATTTCAATAGTTTCATGCTCAAGCCAGTAATTCACCACAAAACAGATTGTGGTTTGCTCAAATTAGTTTATCCTCTTTTTAGTGAACCTCTATATAATGTAGTCTGAGTCATATTTCCTTTTACCTTGTGTAATTTTGTTAATGGTTTTTGAGAATGAAGACAAATCATGTAATCTCTCCATGTTGATATTTATATAATTTGGTGCGTTTTTACCAAGTGACATATATTGTAGATTGTATTTTTTTTTTTTTTTTTTTATTAGATGTATACCATTTTTTCACTTTCTCATTTTAAATCTAACAAGCCTGATTGAATATTAGTGTTAGTGTTTTTAATTAGCAATTGTTTCCAACCCAGACTAGTGACCTTTTTTTTAGGAGTTCAGAAAAACCAATGACTCGAGGTCCCTATTTAGTTCTGCAAAAGGTACAAAAAGGTATTAATATGCTCATCCGGATCTCTGTGGTTTGTCCCGCGTGGCAGGTCGGAAAAGCAGGAACATCTATTAGTTGCAGTGTGTACGACTGTCAGGGCCCAGGCCTTTTTTCATTGGCTCTGAATGTGACTAGCGACGGACACCCCCCTCAGAGGCGACGCCTCCTTTGGTTGCATTCTCTCCGCCCTCTGGTTAGCTGGAGCCTTTGCTACCGCATGATAAATCTGATGCTAAATTTAGAAGCCGTTTTTCTCGCACAGAGAGAGAGATTACTGGCAAAGAGAGAGAGTGAAAGACAGAAAGTAAGAGAGTGTGTTTATGAGTGTTGCAGGCTTGCTATCCACAACAAATCCATTTGCAAAGAGACAACGTGTGTGTGTTTTCTTTTTTTTGTTTTTTTTTTTGTTTTTCCTCTTCTCTCGTGAGGGCTATTGTTGTCACTGATTTTCCATTGTGTGATTTATTTGCGCTTATTTTAACTGTGTATTGTTGCTTTATTTAGTTCAGTTCTATTTAGGAGCACTGAATGTTGGCCAGGCCTTTATAATATGCATTTTTCCCATCAGTGAGGTCAATTACACCGTATCTTCTTTAAAAAGACAAAGTCGAAGAGGCTTTTCGTCACTGATTGGATTCGTCTCATTTGTCCTTTTAGTGCAATCATTATATACGATTGAACTAACCTTTAATCTCGCATGCCCAGGTTTACTAAGCATTTTTTCTTTTACTTGTTTTGTTGGCAGTAGTAAGGGTGCAGTTATGTAACGGTGAACTTGCAAAAGGCTGGGCTGCATATGTAGACGCAATCCCTACTTCAGGATTTAGCTTATCCCGTTCACTACGCAGGTCCCTGAGAAACCACTTACCTTGATTTTCCACGCTACTGCTGTGGGATTTCATTTGATCTTTAAAAGCAGATGGCACACCAGCTACATCTAAGAACAAAACAAGTGCCATCTTCCTTTCATATTGACCAAAGACACAAATACACTTAGCGTCGCACGTAAGGCGCTGCACGAATCGAAGCATCAAACGAAATTAGCCTTGAGCGCGACTGGTTAGCAACAGCTGTTAGCTTCAGCAGGCGCACGCTAGGCTTTTGATGTAGCGAGGGAGGGTAAAGGGTGATGCTGGGTCTCTCTGAAGTATGCTGGGAGATGGGAACTTGCTGGGGACAATTTTCCAATGCTGATACAGCTGAAACAACAGGAGGGACAGTGCGCTTGAGAGGACTGACCTGCTTTACTCCCCTGTCGCTACTCCGACGCCAAAACAAACTCGCACCTTTTCAAGACTCAGTCAGTGTGCTGTGCTCTAATTCACAGGTGTCTCGGCTGACCTATTTCATATCGTGCTGTGCACCGTCGCAGTTGTTTCAAGGGATTGTTCACCCAAAAATGAAAGTCTGTCTTCATTTACTTACCATAATGCTTTTCTGAAGCTGGATGACTTTCTTTTTTGCATGAAACACAAAAGGAGTCATCTTGAATATATATGTTCAAAGGTTTCTATGTGTTTTTACAACATTGAGTAATGTATCACAGACATATCTCACAAATTCTTTCATAAACAAAGTGTAGAGAGAGTGTAAATAAGAGATTCATTGTGCAGTGTAGAGAGCTTCGTCGATTATAATGGAATTTAGTGAGATTGCAATGAACTAAGATGAGTGACCGCTTTTTATCATTAAGGGAGTTTGTAAATGAGATAATGAGTTAATACAACAGTTTATATTAAGTGACTTACATTGTTTGACTATTACACTATTGCCTGATTTTGCTCTGTTTCGTCATCAAAAATAGTTTAAAACAAGTCACAACTGAGCCGCTGCACATCTCCATTCAAACGCAGTGGCGTTTCGTTTATGAGTGAATGTGCGTTTTTAAATGAATCTATTGAGTCAGTGATTCAATTTCCCATTCATAGACAGTCACTTGCTTTATTCCTGAATGAATCAGCCATTTGAACGAATCAAATGATTCAATAATTAAATCAGTGACTTGCCGCCACTTCCTGGCAGATTTAGTTTCATTTTTAAAGTATCTTTTTAGTTATTTAAATCATTTAATATATCTGTATTCAAAATGTTATATTTAAAACATGAATCACAACATGAATTATGAATTTGATTGCACTCATGCCACCTCTGAGCCTCATTAAACATGAAAATACACCTACAAGTCACTTTTGTGTTTTTCTGTGCCACCTCTGTAGTACAAATTCATTTCAATACTGGTTTCATTTGATTGGTAAATTATTCTACTTGTTCTGATTCTGTTGTTTTAAATAGAAATTTTAAAAAGCTTATAAAATATATAATTTAAAAAATTGACATAAAAGATGACATACTTTTCATAAAGTTAAAAAAATGCCATTACAAAGGTAAAAACAAAATTCCCCTATAAATCACTTTAAGAAGACAAATATCACCTTGTAATGGGAAAACTAATTTTTGATCAGATTTTTTGATTGATTAGAAGGTGCTCCTGAAATTTTGACTGTGGTCGTAAAAAGAAAAGTAAGTGTAAAGCCCTGAAAAGGCGTCACATTTTTCAAAAAACGGTTTATTTGAAATAATTTTTTGTAACATAAAAGCCTGTACTGTCACTTTTGACCAATTTAATGCATCCTTTTTTTTTGGTAGTGTATTTATTATAAATATTTACAATATGTATATATTTACAATTAATACTATCCTTGAGCTTTATGGCAATGATGTTTTTGAACACTGAACTTTTCGCCCCACATGGCTTCGAAAAGGACATGAGCTATTTTATTTGAATCTAGCAGAACTCAAACTATCGCTTATTCAGCAGCAGATTTTTATTTGGAATTCTCAGCCCAACTGTCATCACATTTTCCTCTTGGTTTTTAAAATAAATCTCCTGTAGGCCCTCTCCTCTGGTGAACTTACAGAGGCCCATTAGGAGTGTCTCCCTGTTGGAGTTGCAAATGGTGCAGGCTTTTATTTTTGGCCCTGTCCTGGCTGATGTGTTCTGTTCTCAGACTGCTAGCTCTAAGATATTGATAGGTTTCGCTCGCCCTCGCTCGCACTCACTCACGCTCCAAAACACAACAACACATACGACTCCAACATGCATTTGTGTTACAGGCAAATATGGGAAGGCATTGATTTATTTATTTATTTTTTTTCTCTTCTCTGATTTAGTATTACAAGCTGTGTAATAATACAGATGCCTGAATGACAAAATACATGAGCATTATACATTGCCAATTTTATAAATCATGGATGTTGTGAATGAAAAAGGAAACACTTGTGAGAGGCATATCTGTTATTAATAGTATGGACGTCCTAGCTAAAATTTAGCGCTGTGGCACACAGGGCCAAGTGTTGTGCTTTCCAGCAGCACTAATTACTCAAAGACCCTGATGCAGTGATACAATAAATCACAATCATTTATCTGTGGCTAGTGTCTGTGATGAATAATTAAGCTAGTTATTAGTAAAATGAACAGCACATTAATTACCCATAGGCCTCCGTCGTTAAAGGTTGCATCTCGCTGAATATGAAGGCAGCTCTTGGGTGGCGGTTTCTTTGGTATTGACGTATTATGTCTAGAGCTCGTGTTCTAGGCTTCGGGTCTTTAACCTCCTCGGTTAGAGGAGTTCAGAGTGAATCGTGCGGCTTGTTGGTAATCGACAGAATAATTGGCAATCAATTATGAATGAAACAGAGCCTCTGAACATACAGGGCTGCCCATCTCTACATCAAATTTTAATTATCAATCACAAGCAGCCGTGAGAGTCTGGTGGAAGTCTCTGATATGTTTTGCAGGGTGTTACAGTAGCTGACCCTGCACTTCTTTGGTCTCAGATATTTGTGACTCTTTTGCTTAGTGATGACCTGCTGTCAGACTGTCTTAACAATAAATGGTTTATTATATCAGGCTTGTTCCTGACAACTCTGTATTTCATACAAGCCATTTGCTGCCAACCTTGTGGAAAATTAAATCAAATAGTGGGTTTGGTGGCTTGTAGTCCATGCCTGTTCTTCTATATACTGGAAATGTGTGTGTGTGTGTGTGTGTGTGTACTTGTTTTTGCTACATTGTGGGGACCAAATGTCCCCACAAGGATAGTAAAACCTGAAATTTTTGACATTGTGGGGACTGGCTTGAGGTCCCCATGGGCACAAAAGCTTATAAATCATACAGAATGAGATTTTTTTGAGAAAGTAAAAATGCAGAAAGTTTTCTGTAAGGGTTAGGTTTAGGGGTAGGGTTAGGGTAAGGGGATAGAAAATACAGTGTGGACAGTATACAAACCATTGCGCCTATGGAGAGTCCCCACAAAGATAATAAACCAGACGTGTGTGTGTGTGTGTGTGTGTGTATAAGCGATGAGCGATGCACGCATTTTCCAATACAATAGCAAGCATCAATTCAGTTTTGTCATGCTGCATTTTAAAGGGCTATTGGATGTTTAAATAATGAAGGAAAGTGCTTTGATTTGTCCCAACCCAGCGTATGTCAATACAGGAATTGCATATACACTACCAGTCAGTTTTTGAACAGTAAGATTTGTAATGTCCCTTCTGCTTACAAAGCCTGCATTTATTTGATACAGCAGAAGTAGTAATATTGTGGAATATTTGCACCATTCTGCTTTGTATCTGAATATATTTTAAAATGTAATTTAATCCTGTGATCAAAGCTAAATTTTCAGGATCATTACTTCAGTCTTCAGTGTCACATGATCCTTCAGAAATCATTTTAATATGCCGATTTGTTGTTCAACCGTTTTTATTATTATCAATACTTAAAACAGTTGAGTACGTTTTTTCAGCATTCTTTGAAGAAAGATCCAAAGATCAGCATTTATCTGAAATAAAAAAAAAATATAGAAATGATCACTTTTATTTTGCAAAATTAAATTGATCAAAAGTGATAAAGACATTTATAATGTTAAAAAAGATGTTTTATTTCAGATAAATGCTGTTCTTCTGAACTTTCTATTCGTCTTTCTAACCTGAAAAAAAATGTATTTAGCGGTTTTCAACATAATATTGACAGTGATTTCTGAAGGATCATGTGACTGGAGTAATGATGCTAAAAATTCAGCTTTGAAATCACAGGAATTAATGACATTTTAAAATATATTCAAACAGAAAGCAGTTATTTAAATATTAAAAATATTTCAGAATTTTACAGTTTTTGCTGTATGGATCAAATAAATGCAGGGTTGGTGATCAGAAGAGACTTATTGTTCAAAAACTTTTGACTGATAGTGTAATACAGCTGTTTTTGCCCAAATTCACCTTTTGCTCTGTTGGTAGAGACACGCCTACATCCATACGCCTGAAATGCTGATACGAAAAAGCAGTTAATAATGTAATATAGAAGGAGAACTGAAGGTGATAGAGGGGTCTGCTCACTTCTTTGCCAGTTCTCTGGGCCTGGAGGTGTACAATATCAACTCCCTGCAGTGCGCATGGGTCATGTGACCCTGGTTGCTACGTTACTGTGTTCGACTGCAGGTATACTCCCCTAATGGGAAGACCCTTGGAGCAGATAAGTGCCGCATCAAGTCAGTTAACAATCAAAGGTGGATCTTGAGAATTTCAGCCAAGATCTGAAATTGCAAAGTCTGGATGTAGAGGATACGCTTAATGGCGTTAAATGTGAGAAGGAATGGCGAATGTACACTTGGCTCAAGTCAGAGTGGTTTCTTAAATAATAACATCATTAAAGGAATCGCATCATCATTCTAAAGCGATCATAAGAGCCGTTTTAGCTCCTAGTAATGCTGAGATATGACACCCATACCGGGAAGTCCTCGGTGGATGGTCAATGCATTGTGTGTAATGGGAAAGTTATGAGGATAAATGTCTGTGGAAGAGTGGGCTGTGCAGGAGAATATAGATATAATGTTCCCACTGACCATACAGCTCGGATGTAAATGTCTGCTTGAGAGCAGTTATCCATCCATCCATTTTGCTGGCACACGTTTAACCGTGGCTTCGCTGTTGAGTCGAGGGCAGCTGATGCCAATAGCGCCTAGGGCGCTCTGATCAGTGTCATAGGTGAATAATTATAACTAATGGGTTTTTTCCTTCAGGGTTCGTTGTGTTTGGTAAAAATAGACAGAGTAAATGGTTATATGGAAAAGGTTTTAAATGGTCAGTGTTGGCCACTTCATTGCAGCAAAAGCGAGTTTTGCAAAATGCTTTGCATACAATGGAAACTTGGTGCATGCTACTAAGTAAACATGCTTTTTTTTGGACTGGTTGGACAGTGTTATGTACATTTTAATTATTTGATCAGTTAATCTCCTCCAGCGTCTTTTTCTAGTATTTTATTTTTTTATTTTATTATTAAAATACTTTTAAATTTATTTTATTTTTTTTTATTATTTTATTTTACATTTTTGACAATGTACTAACCTAAAAGAGTACGAAGTAAACCAAACGGCACAACCATAATCCCAACAAAACAATACAAAAAAAAAAAAAAACTAAACAACAACAACAAATGGGGGATATTTAACAATCAGAGTATAAAATACTTTTTAAATTTTAAATATTAAATTAACTTTAAAATCAGCTGACTAAAGATGCATAATTGTATTTCTTTGGTTTTAAAATGTTGTCAAAAAATGTTAAACTTTATTTAAAAAATGTTTTTTTTTTTTTTTCATTAATTCTTTTAATGACTTAACCTCAGAGCCAAATTCTGGTGATCGAAAGTTGCTAAATTAAGTTGTTTTGGGTATTAAAGTGTGTTCTTCAATCTAGTATTTATTGTAAACAAACACACTGATGCAGCACGTTTATTTTTGGCCAGATTGTAGTCAGTTATGTCATCTTTTTTTTTTTTTTTTATTGCAAACCTTTCTGAGAGGCTGACTGAGCACCATTACCATTTTGGTGCCACAGGAGTCACAATGTGTACTATTCATTTAAGACTTCCATATTCATGCTTGCACGTTGATTTTGCTGTATTATCATCACAGTGCATCGATTTGTCTTCATCCGTGCTCCTCTCTCCGTTCTTAGAGATCCCTGCTGTGCCAATGCTCCCCACAGCTGTGGCCCCTCTGCCCTGCAGTAGATTTGGGCCTGCTGGCCCTCTCTTAATGGCTGTGAGCAGTAGGGGAGATGGGCCGCTCGGGGAGCACTTGTTTGTTGATTGGCGACAGCAGTGCAGCCATTGTTTCCACAGCTGCCTCGGTCGAGGTTTCAATGTTCTTGATTCGACCTTGGGGAGTCAGGGCCGTTTGATGCGTCCTCCAAATGTAGACATGGCCAGGCCAAATACGGCCTGCTGTTTTTTATTACTCGCTTAGAAGTGGACAGCATGACCAAAGTCTTATACCACAGCATTTATCATGATATGATTATTTTTGGTCGGAACTCAAGCTGTGAATATTTATATAGTCTTATCTTGTATCTATTTTTCTCTAATCTGGTGACTTTATTTATTGGAACTTGATGGATGCAGTAAAAAGATAAGATCGTTCCTAACAAATAAATAAATCTGGCATCAGTGCAAAAACAGCTTCACATTATGAAAACAACATAATACATTAAATATGGCTTAATGCCATGTTTGAAGCCATACTGTTGAATTCTGCTTTAATGCTGCAAATTGAGATAAACAAAGGAAATCGGAGTGTTTCTTAATGCAGTGCATCAAAACTAAATTGCTCCCATTATAAACAATGAATCTATAATGGAAGTGCTCAGAGTTCTTGTCGTCAGATTTTTTAAAGTTGCATCAACCAAGTGAAAAAATGGTACAGCATAATCTCTACCACTGCACATTATATTCAGTCATACCACCCAGGCGCTTTTTATTCCTGAGACTTGAAAATATATCTCTTGTACATTTTGCTTTGAGAGATGCATGTAAACCAGTGCTGGAGAAATGTGGTTTACTGTACGTGCAGCTGTAGTTTGAAAGCTCTTTACGGCCCAAATTCCAGTTCAGAACTCTTCCGTTTTGAACAGAACAAACAAACAACAGCTCACTATCCTGATTCAGGCCTAAATTGGAAAACAACCAAGTTCAGTTGTGCTTGTTCTATTGAAGTAGACACCCTACTGAGAGCTCCTGACTGAACCTGAAAGTTTAGGAACTCTCGTCTCCTCCAGCAACCATTGCTTTTGTGTTTGATCAGCCCTTGAAAAGCCACAATGAATGTACAGTTTCAGAGTGAATTCATATTCTGCGATTCGGCCCGAAAGCATTTGAGAGTTTTAATTTTTTTTTTCAGCAACACTACAGCTCGTCTCTAAACGAACGCTTGTGCATTTTTCTAGTTTCATCAAACAGGAAATTCCCATCTCACCCCTGCATCTGTCTTTTTTGTGTTTTTACAGCCCTGGTTCTAATGCCGTTCCGTAGCACATGCCGCACGTCTTCCCAAATCCCAGCTCTTAGTCGCCTGCCGTGAAAACCACTCTCTAAGTCCCGTCCCTTCCCTCACACAAGCTTTTATTTGAACATGCTTTTACCATTCATCAGAGTGCGAAACCAGAGATCACAGCCTCTCTCCGAGGACAGGACATAAAGGGGAAGTTTACTTGGGGAACGTCAGTAGATAAAAAAAAAAAAAAAAAAAAAACTAAAAAAAGAGGGAAAAGTAGACACCGACACTTGAACTTATGATTGGCACCTTTGACGAGGTTTGAGTCGAGTTGACGGTGTGCATCCATAACCATAAAAGATATTGAACGGTTGATGTTGTGTTTATGAGCGCATAGCTCAGAGAGGCAGCTGTCCTCAGAGTTGCACCGTTGAGTAACGCAGCAAAGATTAATAGCCCGCGATAGACAGTAAATGATACTTGATTTATGGCTCATTATATACGCTGCTGTGCGGCTCATAGTATTACATACTGGGCTTTTAATACTGCCGTGTCTATCAAAAGAGCCAGGCTTATGAATACGGGAGCTGAGAAATTATACTAAAGTAATTAACATGGGAAGACCGCTTTATAAACGATCTCGCCGTTAATTTGGCCCACCTGTGGTTCTGTCGCAGACAGGGTTACTGGCAGTCGAGGGACGGTTGCTAGAGATTACAGGGGAGTTATAAACTAAATAAAGGTGGTGTATTTTCCTGTTGTATTTATAAATGGAGGCTGACAGGGTCTTAGTCACTCCGCCGTTTATGTGGCGCCAAAAGAGACTAAACTACTTTTATTACAGGACACATTTTAAGATATCAATGAAAAATGTTTTCTTTTTCTTTTTTGCTAGGGAAGTAGTTTATTTCTCATGGACGATTATATTTGTTCGACTGTGTTTTTTATGTGTGCAGTAAATGTCTTTGCAATTCACTGATACATGAATTGCTACATGATCGTGTAACTGATGCTAACGCTTGAAAAGAGATGTAAAATGATCAAGTTTTTGGAAAAAAGTGTGAATCTTCAGCTCTCAAAGAGCCCCAGCCTGTCCTTCTTGGCTCAGCAGTCTATTTTAGGAAGGCCCTTGTTGTGAAGCAACACTCTGCCTGATGTATCCTTTTGTCCACAACCAGTCATTACTGCCACTGTCACCCTCTGAGAGCTGTTCCCTCCCTCCACGCCAGGGTTAAGGGCTAGACTACTTTTGACCCACAGAGCATGTGCTCACAATGGGTGATAGGTGATGATCTTAAACTGGCGGCACACCATTTTCACTGGTTGCTAGCTCACCTTTGAAATGTGAAATCTCTCATCTCACCCCCTTTTTTTAAAAGGTTCTTTGCCCAAGCTCTAGTGATTCCTGAAATCTGTGTCTAGGGCTTCAGGTAGGGCTGTAAATCCCTCATCCTTAGTGTGGTCCTATTCCTACTGCTTTTTTCCAGAGGCTGAGAGGATGTGTGAGGGTTTAGCAGAGATGATGGCTAAACGGTGTGGGGTGTACCAAGACCTGTGAACTTGGCTGTCGTTTTTTTCATTTCTTTTTGTACCCTTATTTATTAATTTCTATATTATATTATTTTATGTTATATTATGGTTTATTATATTATATTATATTTAAAAGTTTGGGGTCAGTCATTTTAAGTAGATTAACACTTTTATTCATTAAGAATGCATTAAATTGATTAAAAGTGACAGTAATGACATTTAAAGTGTTATTTCTGTTTCAAATAAATGCTGTTTTTTTTTTTTTTTTTTTTTTTTTTTTTTTTTTTCAACGTTGATAAATCTAATCAGCATATTAGAATGATTATCGAAGGATCATGTGACACTGAAAACTGGATTAATGGGTGCTGAAAATTCAGCATTGCCATCAGGAATAAATTACAAATACATTAAAATAAAAACAACAACCTATTTAAATTCTCATAATATTTCAGTGGGTTACTGCTTTAGCTGTTCTTTTTTTTGTCAAATAACTGCAGCCTTGGTGAGCATGACAGTTTTTAAAAAAAAAAAACATTAAAAATATTATGTTGTGTTTATTTTATGTTATGTCTGAAGGTTGGGGTCAGTCATTTTTTTTTTAAAAAGTAAATTAATACTTTTGTTCAGAAAGAATGCATTCAATTTTCAAAAACGTCTAATGACATTTCCAGTGTTTAAAAAGATTTATTTTTAAAATAAATGCTTTTGAACTTTGTATTTAACAAAGAATCTGTCACTGTTTCAACATTAATAATAAGAAATAAAATCAAATCAGCGTATAAGATTGATTTTCGAAGGATTATGTGAAACTGAAGACTGGAGTAATGGATGCTGAATATTCAGCATTGGCATCACATAAATGAAAATGTAACACAATCTTTTTAAATTGTAATATTCCACAGTATTACTGCTTTAACCAGTGTTGCCAAGTCTGCAGTTTTCCGTGGGTTAAAGCAACATCAAATACGTGACATTTAGCCCACTGGAATGTGAATTTTACCAGGGGAACCCTGCAAAAAACAAAACAAAACAAAAAAAAAAACATGTATTTTACCCCCTGGAATGTGATTTTTTTTTTTTTTTTTTTTTTTTTTTTTTTTTTTTAACTGGGGGACCCCCTAAATGCAATTGGGCTAGTTTTGAAAAGCAATTGGGCAATTGTTATTTGTTATGTTATGTTGTTATGTTATGTTATGTTATGTTTTGTGTGACACTGGATCACAAAACCAGTCATAAGCAGCATGGGTATATTTGTAGCAATAGCCAACAATACATTGTATAGGTCAAAATTATCGATCGATCTTTTATGCCAAATATTATTAGAACATTAAGTATGCTTTATGAAGATATTTTGTAAATTTCCTACCATAAATATATCAAAACTTAATTGTTGATTAGTAGTATGCATTGCTAAGAACTTCATTTGGAACTTTTTAAAGGTGATTTTCTGAAATTTTTTTTTTTTTTTTTTTCTTTTTTCAAATAATTGTACCTCTGCCAAATTATGTTATGTTATCATTTTTTTTATGTGAAATACAGTTCCTGGATTTTAAACTTGATCTTTTACTGTGCTGTAGTTCTTAAATGCTCGAAGCTGAATCTGAGCTGGTGAAAATCTGAGTCATTTCTGCAACACAAGCTCCTAATTCGCCTGTTTACTCTGCCTTGATTTGGATGATTCTCAGCTATTGTCTGTCTCTCATTTTTGACATTTAGTGGGTGCTTGATAGCTTTTCTTTCCCACTTCCTTTGGATGAGGTGACTGAGGGGAAGGCTCCCTCCTGTGCTTCTGGCTGATCTGTCTGTCTCTCTTTCTCTCTCATGCTGTTAGCGGAATCAAGGGCAATGCCACAGATGAGGAGGAGACATGCTAAAAGTAGCCGCCACTGATCACTGAGAGTGAAAGTGGAGTACCCCCCACGCACCTTTAATCTCACTCACTTGTTCTCTCTCCCTCTATGCCTAGCTCTCTCGCTCTCTCTCTTTCTATCCTCTGACTTTGATTACAGGTCTCCAGTCGTTACAGAGCATGCGGTGGAGATCAGGTCTGCAATGGACTGCACTTCCTCTTTGCCAGAAAATCCAGTTTAAACTAGCTAGTTGGTCATAAGCTGGTTACCCAGCTACCAAGATGGTGTGGAACAGCTACAAACCAGCTACCAGTTAAGGCTAGATTTTCCCATAGGCCTCACAATTCTCTTCCTGTGGCTGTTTGGTCTAACCACACATCCTGAGGGATGCAAGGCTCTCTAGCCTTAAACTAGAAAAGGCTATGTTTTCGTCCAAGCCATGAGCATCAGTTTAACCAAACTGAAAAATACAGCCTCTCTCGGTTGGCTTTTTTTTTTTTTTTTTTTTTGCCCAACGAACAATAGCTGACCTCTTTAAAAGATTCACAATGCAGCCTTCGACTTGTACTTACAAGTAGAGAACAGCGAATGGACCGTTTTAATCAGGCTGTCCTTTTTTATGATTGTTTTATTTAGCATTTTTTAAGCAGGTCATTATTTAATTTGTCCTTGTCTTGGTCTGGGTTTGTGGCTAATCAGTGAGTTGTCCGTGGTGCTCTTCAAATTTATTCTCCTCAGCAGTGCACAGGCATTTTTCACGTTAAGTAAAATGCTAATGTGGAGTAGTAAAATGAGAGATTGTAGGGCTGTCGTATTCCGCCAGTCCATTATCATTAGGTTGGAATGCTTTTCGATTTTCTCTGTCAGTTCATTTAGTTCTGCATAATAACAAATAGACAGCCTTTCCTGTGATTCCACAACAGTGGCGTACTTCAAAAACAGCTGGGGGAAGATTTACAACCTATGTTTACCAGTTACATTATGCTTTCTCTTTCGCCTATTACTTTGACTGCGTTTCGATGGCAAAGAAGCCAACAAAATGAATCTCGAACAAATTGTACCTGTTCATTCGACAGCTAAAGGTGAGAGAGAGAGAGAGAGCGGTGACGGCTCATGATTTATTCAGTAATTGTCAGTGGTATTTATTTAAACTGTCGTGGCATTACCTCAAGTCACAGGATTTGCTATGTGAACGTTTCAGCTAACTGTAAAGTTGTCTGTCAGCGTTATGCGACTCCTCCCCCAATCAGTGTTTCGGTGCATTCTGACAAACCGTAGAGCTACCTTTATTTTCCTGTCTACAAAATATACCTTCAGGTTCGATTGACATTCCCTTAAAAGACTTTTTTCAGCCAGTTAAAGCAGTCCACTGATGCTGCCTGAGTGATTGGCCTGTTTCTCGATTTTTCTCCACCAGAATACAAACAGCATTTACTATTTACTGCTCTGAATAGATGAACTGCATCTTTGCCCTTCAAGAAGGCTGTTGTGTAAACATCAATTACTTTTGCCTAGTTGCTTTTTTTTTTTTTTTTTTTTTTTTTTTTTAAATATCTTTAAATAAATATATTTATATTTGAAATACACATACACGACCAGTCAAAAGTTTTTGAACAGTAAGATCTTTAATTTTTTTTAAGAAGACTCTTCTGCTCACCAGGCCTGCATTTATTTGATCCAAAGTACAAGGTAAAATTTTAAAATATTTTTACTACTTAAAATAACTGAAAATGTTTTAAAATGTAATTTATTCCTGTGATCAAAGCTACATTTTCTGCATCATTACTCCAGTCTTCAGTCAGTGTCTTGATCCTTCAAAAATCATTCTAAATGCTGTTTAAGAAACATTTTTTTTTATTATCAATATTTTAAAAAGTTGAGTACATTTATTTTAGGATTCTTTGATTCTTTAAATAGAAAAATCCAAAGATCTGCATTTATCTGAAATAAAAAGCTTTTGTGACCGTATACACTATACTATTAAAAATCTTGGAGTCTTTTTTGGAAAAAATAGAAATTAATACTTTTATTTAGCATTTGCTTTACATCGATCAAAACTGAGACATTTGTAATGTTACAAACATTATTTAAAAATGTTATTTCTATTTCAGATAAATGCTGTTCTTCTGAACTTTCTATTCATCAAAGAAACCTGAAAAAACAATGTACTCTACTGTATTCAACATAATAAATGTTTTTTTTTTTTTTTTTTTTATAGCAGCAAATAATAATATTAGAATGATTTCTGATGGATCATGAGACTGAAGTAATGATGCTAAAAACTGAGCTTTAAAATCACAGGAATAAATTTCATTTTAAAATGTATTCAAATAGAAAACAGTAATTTTAAACAGTAAATATGTTTACAAATTTTACTGTTTTGATGTACTTTGGATCAAATAAATGCAGGCTTGGTGAGCAGAAGAGACTTCTTTTAAAAAACATTAAACATCTTACAGTTCAAAACTTTTGACTGGTAGTGTACATAGTTGACTTTTTATTTGAAAGAAATTGATCGTTTTTCCAGCAAGGATGCATTAAATTCAAAAGATCAAAAGAGACTTTTGTGTAAATAAATAAATAAATCAAGAACCCCCAAAATGTATCAATTTCCCCAACATTTTAAGCTGTTAACCTGTTTTCAACTTTAATAAATACTTCTAGAGCACCAAATCAGCATATTAGAATGATTTCTAAAGGATCATGTGTCACTTAAGACTAGAGTAAAAGCATTTAAAATATATTAAATTAGAGCACAGATATTTTATATTGTAATAATATATCAGTTTTTTACTGTATATTTGATCTAATAAATCTAACCTTTTTCATAATCCGTTCAATTCCAAATATGCCCATTTGTGCAGTTGAATATACAGTATTTATTTTTAAACTTAGAAGTACACATGGCTGCACAGTATGACCTCTAACTGCAAACCTTCATGAAGGTTTATAGGTTGATGACTGTTGGTGTGAGAATGAGTGTAGTGCTGTGACCAGCAGGTGAAATGAAGCCGCCCAGAGGCTTGCAGAGAACTTAGTAGCTGCCTTTGCTGTTGTGCTTGCTGGTTAACCTCCTCCACGCCTGTAAGCCGGAAGTCTGCTATAGGAGTTAATTGAACACAGCTTTGCTGTAGTCACATTAAAACCCAAGAGGGAGCAAATGGAGTGAGAGTGGACAGAGGGAGTCCAGAACTTTAGTCTAGCTCAAACAAAACAGCTGCTGTCTTACACATGACAACCCGAGGTAGAGCTTTCCACTTTCTTTTTGTCAACCCCAATTCTAGTTGGCCTTCCTGTTTGCGTGTTTACATGGGAGGGTGCAGAGAGACTCCTGTTGGAGTGATTGCTCTTAGTCCTGTAGCACTCACTCACAAATCACCTTTTCGAATCAATGTCCGCAAGGCACTGCGGAGTGACCTGTGCCATTTATCCATATTGAAGCATCAATACACCTCTGTGCCTGCTTAGCATCTGATCTGGTCTGTACCTGCTTGGCAGCTTCCTCAGTGTCTTAGTGAGATTAAAATGGGGATCATGTTTGAGTTCACTTCAGCAGGGAGGAGACTCCAGGTGACCTGCTTTGCCCTTCTCAGGCAGTTATGAACTCGATTTTACATGGCTCCATCTAAACCGATGATGGGTTTGCCCTCTCCCGTAACACATAAAGTGTGAGGCTTTTAAATGGTGAACAACAAATCTTCTTCCTGGGGATGTTATGATGTTGATTCTGGTATGGTTCTTGTAGTGTAGACATTTAATAACAGACCTTTGTCGGGCTAGACACAAAATTTAATTTGACTGGAAATGAAAACAAGGCTCTGAGGGATAGAAGTACAGTATAGTCTGTTCACTATGTCATAATGTTGTGTACACAGTTGTCAATCATTCAACTGATGAAACATTGAAAATGCAATACATCATGCATTTTTAGTGGATGGGAAACGGTGTCTGGAAAACATTGGTTGGGATGATTAGATGTGACAAAGGACCATAGTCAGCGTTTAAAACCTATTTTACTTCAGGATACTTCAGGAAACAAGTTTGTGATGCAGTATATCTGTATTTATATGTATATAAATATTCACAAGTAAAGTAACTTATTTAATGTATTGTTTGGGTTATTAATTAACCTTTTAAATGTGTTGTCTGAAAATTGCATTGCCCAAAACTGATGAAAATACATTTGTAACCATTTAGATCAGCGTTAAAATAATGACATGAAAAAACACGATAGTTAAGATAATAATTATTACTTTATTATTGGAATGTTCATAGTGTGTATTTGGTTCTTGTGTTCTTTGTTGTCAAAAATCATAAATAGTAATTAAATGTTTTATGCAAATCGGTTATTGGCAAAAAAAACAAAACAAAATCATTTGTATTGGTCAAGAAAAAAAAGATGCAATATGTGGGTGATCTCAATAAAACTGATCAGATTGTGAAAAGTGGTGTCTGTGTAACAGGAGAAAAGTTACAAAAATGTAAGAAAATTGAAGTACGGTCACGATTCTTCGATAAAATTCAAGTACTCGATTATAAAAGATCCTTGATTGCATTTTGCCTGTGTTAAGTAACCGGCAAAGTACCGGACGTGGACAGAACCCCATGAAATGCATTATTAGACCGTTTTTCAAAGCTGCGTGATACACCTATTTAAAAATTCTAATAAAACATAATTCCATTGTGAATTCACAATCGCTATGATTCAATTAAATATGTCAATGCACATTGTGTAGGTTAGGTACGTGCGTCTCCGTTCACAGTAAATGCTGCTCCACACAAACTGTTATCATTTACATGTGCGGAGTGTCTCGCGCTCCATCTCTGCATATTTTTGCGAGTTTGGTTTTATTATAACGTTCATCTGGGAACGCAGTGTGTGCCATTTCATCAGATTTGTAAGGTAAATCATTTGTAAACCTACACAAACACAGGCGAATACCTCAATGTCTTTCTCAATATGCTAACTGTTCATTACATTTCAAGATAAAATTTTAAACCCTTGTGAGTTTACACATTTTGATGTCCACATATTTAAGAAATTCCAGTGACTTTAGCATTTCTGTTGTAAAGAAATAGCAAAATACTAAAGATTTAAGTGGACATTGGACTTAAATGTTGTTTAGTCAATACTAAACAAGAATTAAATTGCGCGGTGAAGTGAAAAAACAATCATATATATATATATATATATATATATATATATATATATATATATAATTGACCGATTACTCAATTACCAAAAGATTTGTTTAAGACAGCCCTAAAATCAATTTTAATTTCATTTTGACTTATGAAAAAATTAACATACAACCCTGTTTTGGACTTTAAAGTGGAAAACTAGCAGGAGTTTAGCATGCTAGATCCATCTGTGCAAGTAGCAGTACTGCTGAGTAACACCGGTAGAATTTCGAATGGTGATAACTGAGCTTCCCTTAGGTTAGGCTCCCCGCTATGCACTCTCAGCGACTGTAATTGCCGAGGTGATGTTAAAAGCAGCGAACAGCTTCCGCTAGGGCTATCCTGGCAGAGATGTTGAGGAGCAGCAGGCGTAGTCCTGATCCAGCAGCAGCAGCTGTTGAGAGAGAAGATGAAGGCGGGCGAGCGAGCCATCCACAGGTGCAGTGCGTTAGACGCTTCACAGACAGCTTGCGTTTGTTTTTGCCGTTGTTTTAGTAAGCAATGCTGTGTTTTCAGCTCTGTCAGCCGTCACAACGCTCCGCATCAAAGCCCAAATCACGCCCTTGAAGTTCTCCGAGATGGAGCAGCTCTCAGACAGGGGAGACAACCTCCTCGTTCAACGCTCCTTTTATTTATTTATTTTTATCTTGTTCTCTTCTCTTGCGTGTGGTGTCTGTTCAAAAAGGAAGGCCTCGTACAGGGTTAGCCATGAAAGCTAATGGAGCTCCGTGCTTCAAAGGAGCCATAGGCAGAGCTGTTCTCTGTCTCGGGATCGCCGTGTCGCAGAGGGAAGATTAAAGCTCAGCTGAGGCCGCTGTGGGTCTGGTCTGTCCAGGCCACGTCTCCAGGTGGGATCTGGGATATGTCAGCCGGATGAGATGGATGCTAGGTCAGACAACCTGCACCACCTATGATCTTCCTGGTGTTTGGCTCACTAGCTTTGAAGCTGGTGATGTCTCTTATCTCAGATCGCCCATCAGTTTTGGGACATTGTCACTTTTTTCTTTTTTTTACTAGAATATGTATTTGAAAGTATTGCGTGCAGTCATTGGTCGTCCGGCTTATACGGTTGTAAACAGCAAACCTCTGCGGAGATTTCGATTCCTCATCACAGTGCATGAGCAAGTGTAGTCCCCTCAGATTAATTAGCTGGAAAAAACGGAGACAAACAAAGAACATGACAAATAAACACATGGTTAACTGTTGAACAACACAGCTTGTCATATTTTGCTGGGCAAAAAACAACTCTCTTGCATTATGATCTATGTGTTTGACCCAGATTGTGAGAACGCTGGCTTTTCTGCTGCGCTGTGCTGTGTGTGTCCCTTTCTGCTGGACTGAACCTTGAGCTTCAGCGAGCTCAGTGCCAGCCGGTGGTAACTGGAGCCCAAGGTAATTTGCAGACCTTAAACACAGTGCATCCAGTCAATGAATCCCCTGGATTCCATTACCATGTACTGAGTGGCGAGCTGCGCTAATTAGCAAGGGATCGAATCGGAGTAACCTTCGTACTTGGTTGCCTCTTTCCAGACCAAGAGCTTTTTGAGGTGCATCCACAGCTTGCTTCCAAAACATTGATTTCTATGATTTTCCAGTAAGATAAAGGATTGTTTCGATGGATGGATGAAGGAAGCAAAGAATAAATATATTCATTTTGAGATTTGCACAATGAAATATTCAGCCAATGGACCATTTTCACAAGACTGTGATTAACGCGTTTTAATGGTCAACATCATCATAAATCTTTGACATTTTTCGTGTTTTGTTTTTTTGAAAAAAATGTATGTACATGTATAACACACATACTTTGTATTATATCAGCTTTTCATCAAGTTACAAAAAAAAATGCAAGGGTGTTTCTAATGTCGCGTCTATAGGAGGGACGGTAAATTTGACATTGTTCTCTCTTCTGACTGCCAATATCAGTATTTATTTATTTATTTATTTATTTATTTATTTTTTCCTTTGATCGAAAGTCGTGAAAACACTATTGTGGAGTTTTTCTTTTGTTATTTGAGAAAATGGGAATTTAGAAAATATATTTGTGGTACACTCCCATTCACTGCAACTAATGATGACTTCTGCTATGAGAAACCCGGAAGGTTCATACTGGTAAATGAAATACAGAATACGAGCCTAAAGCTGATGTATACTGTGCATCCTTAAATACAATCAAATTTTATTTTGCATGTATAGATGAAGTGCTTAATACATGCATACGTTCCACGCAGATGGATTTAGTACATTGCTTCTTTATTGCAGCGTGGCTCTCTGTCTTTGACATCTGTGTCTCGCAGATAGGACATATTGGTGTTTGTTGTGCCGTTGCCTCTCCTTTAGCAAGCGTAAAGGCTGTCAGTGCATAATGGTGTACATTGCCGGCTCTGCAGTGGCTCCAATAATGATGACTGCGGGAAGGGGAAACTAGGTTATTTTAGGCTGTTAGTGTCTCTATCAGAGAACAGTGTCGAGAATTCCTCATGCCAGAGAGGGTGTTATTTACCCTCCTGTTTACGATATGATTGCCAAGGGTAACAACATATCAGATGTTTCTTAGATAGATCATTTCCAGGGGCAGTGAAGTCAACTTGAGAATTCTTATGGGTTTATCCATTACCTACAGCAGGAAATGTTGATTCGGATAAATGAAAGGCGTCATTGTGTTTGCTCAGAAACGCTACACGCAGAATGTATAATGTGAGCCCATGGGCTGCGTACGAATCGAGTGTCATATCAGCCCAAATCTAATCAAAGTCCTCAAAGCCGTCGAACACGTCTCTTGATGAAGGCTGTGCTTTTCAAAGCCAGCTGCCAAGTTCTTCGTGGGCTTGTCGTAGGCAGCGGGAGCTGAGAAAATAGACCTGCTGGACTCTGACGTAATCATTTCCACTGCTTTGCCACCTTGAAATATGGATGCCGTGCTATTCTGGGACTGAATGGGGGAAAAGTGCAAAGAGACCAGGAATAATTGAGCGTGGGGGCTGGGAGTTTTTTTTCTTCCTCCCTTTGCTAAATTGCCCAGTTAATTATTATTTTAGGAAAATCGCCTGCTCTGTTGCTGCCGCTTGGACGCGGAGGCCTTAACGGCTCCCCCTTGGGGAGGAAGCAGCGCGGCAGCGGGGGCTTATGGGAAGGAGTGGAATGTCATTAGAATGGGACGTGCTCCGACAGAAGAGGCCTAGACTTGAATCTCCAGAGTGCTCCTCTGATACTTGCCTCGTAAGGTCTCCATCAGGGCCCATTTTAGATTATGACTCTGATCTCTCTCTTAAGATGTGCAAAATCATCTCTAGTAATGGGCATATGAATTATGCACGCTTCTCAATCCCTGACTAATCTTTTCTTCTCTCTATGTCTCTCTCTTCTTCCCTCCATTGCCCCCCACCCACCCCACTGTCTTATTGGCTCATTTGGTCTCAGGTCCTGGTAGATAAATCCTAGTTGGACTCGAGAGCGAAGTGAAATGAGGTATTTCAGATCCCCCTCCTTTGGCCGACCCTTTTGCCCTTCTCATCATTTTTCTTTCGAGGCTAATAAACGCTGTCAGGAGCGCCTCAGGTCGGGGGGCGGCAAAGGACAATGCTGAAAAATGAACTTTTCCACCTTTATCAGTGATTTCACTACCTGCTGATGACTCTACCGTCCTCAGCTCTCCGTTTACCTGCTCACCTCCTTTATTATTACTGGTCTTATTTGAGACTGAGGGGTTTTGGACGCCGTCCGGATCCTGCTGGTAGCTGCACTTCAGGACCTCGTCCTCGTCCTTTGTCACCGCATGGAAAAAGTTCTAAGTTTAGCAGCATGTTCGTCGCTGTGCCTGTTTGTATGTGAAAAGCTCTAGCACGCTAATGATTCTACCACCCTGCGAGACAACGAGAGGGTAAGATGTCCTCTCGCTGAAACATGCGGCTGGTGATTGCCCTTTTGTGTCCAGGCTCGCATCTGTGTTCCATCCAGCCAACATGCTGCTTGTTTTCGCCACCGTTTCCACCGTGTGGCTCTATTAACCCACCTTTTCTTTGTGTTGTCTTCTTTCTCATCCTCCTCCTCCCTTCAGCTATAGGTAACACTATCTGTCCTGTGCTGTCAGAATCCTCCGGCTAGTCTTTACCTCTCTGTGAAAGGTGCCAGGTAGCAGGGTGGCACCTGGAGAGAAGGCTGTGACCTCACGCAGGGGTGCCGTGCTCTCTGTCGTGATGGAAGCTGTCAATGGAACATATGGCTTTCCCACTAATCAGCACTTCTGCCCGCCTCCCTTCATATCTGCTGATTCAGCACACATGCACCTTGGCTCCACCCTGGCACATTGTGCTTTAATAAGCAGTCTTTATTGTGGAAAGTCAACAATTATGCACTTCATATTCTCACAGTTGGTGTTATTGTAGAGCTGCACTCTTATTCTTGCTTTCGTGCTGTGAATAGAGGCAGTGTCTTAGAATGTTACAAGGTTAGCGTCTCTCCTTCAACTGTATTTCTTCCTCTTTTTTTATTGTGAAAATGAAAGTTCACTTCCAGAACAAAAATTTACAGATAATTTACTCACCCCCTTGTCCTCCAAGATGTTCATGTCTTTCTTTCTTCAGTCAGTAAGAAACTGTTTCTTGAGGGAAAAAATTTCAGCAATGTTCTCCATATAGTGGACAATGGTGCCCCGAAATTTGAACTTCCAAAATGGAGTTTAAATGCTGCTTCAAATGGCTCAAAACTATCCCAGCTGAGGAAGAAGGGTCCTATCTAGTGAAACAATCGTGCATTTTCGAAACAAATTTACAATTTATATATTTTTAACCTCAAATGCTCGTCTTGTGTCTGCGATGCAAAAAAAAAAAAAAACAACTCAAACTTCCGTCTTGTTTTCTTCTTCAATGTCAAAATCATGTTTTTTTTTTTTTTTTGGATAAGGCGTTTGATTTTCTTTGCATTTTCACTTTGTAAACTCTGGGTCTGTACTTCTGCAGCAATGTAGGACGATTTTTTAAGTTGGGGAAGAAAACAAGACAGGAGTTTTTCGACATACCCTAACTGTATTGACCATACTGAACCAGAAAAAAAACTTCACACAGACTTAGACAAGACGAGCGTTGAAGGGTAAATAGTATATAAATTGTCAATTTGTTGTTGGCGCCGATAGCCTTGTGGGCAGTGTGCCAACATACAGTACCATTGCACTACGGGCGTCCCGAGTTCGAATCCCGACTCGAGGACCTTTCCTGATCCCGCCCCTTCTCTCTCTCCCACTTCGCTTCCTGTCAGCTATGATCTGTCCTGTCGTAATAAAGGCAAAAAGGCCAAAAATAATTATTGTTAATTTGTTTCAAAAATGACCCATCGTTTTGCTAGATAAAACCCTTCTTCCTTGGCTGGGATTGTTTAGAGCCTTTTTAAGCTGCATTTAAACTGCATTTTGGAAGTTCACAATTCCTGAATTTTTTTTTTTTTTTAACTCAAGAAACATAATTTCTTATCGACTGAAGAAAGAAAGACACAAGCATCTTGGATGACAAGAGAGTGAGTAAAATATCTGTATATTTTTGTATATTATTTAACTTCCCCTTTAAGGTCAGTTGTTAAATTAAGTGATCCAAAAGCAACACAAACAGTGCAGGAAGAGTTGCAAGGTTTTGAATGACCATTAACCCTAAATTTGAGCACTAGTAATGGTGATTCCTGCCTGTATGTCATAGCCATGATGTCCAAAAAGACCCTGAGAGGTAACTAGCCATCAGTTGTGACAATGGTAATTCCTCTTTGTCTTTCAGCAGCTTTGGACAGGAGCTAGCTCTGGCTCTGCAGTCTTCTGAAAATAACCCTGTCACGGCCCACAGGGCAGCAGCGGGTCTGTAGGAGAGTGGCAGATTTGTCTATATAAGGAGTGAGGGAGGTCTTCCCATAGGGCCAGTATGAGCTGCAGGTGGAGCCCTGCCCGGCTACTTCCTTCTCCGCCACCTTCCTTTGTCTCTCGCTCTGTTTTTCTCTTGTGGTTGGCCCTTCTTTCCGTCATGAGCATTCCTCGAACTCAATGTCATTACCATAAGAGCTTTTGTCTCCTCCTAGGCCTCCTCTTCTCCATTTTTATTTCCATTATCATCCTCCCTGTGACAGGTGACTGGCCGGACTGCTGAGCAGAGGTTAGAAAACTTATTAATAGGAGTGTGGGAGACTTGGCTGAGCAGTTTCCTTGCGCACCTGCATCGGTTGCTGAACGAGCCGTTTCGCCGCCACCTCCCTCAGGTCTAGACAGGACGGGTCACTTCGGTTCAGCCCAGGTGCAGGTGACCAGACAGGTCAGGCGCTGTCTCGGATGTCAGGCCGCAGCTGAGAAAAATCCAGCTGATGAATCCATACGTGGTCTACCTTGATTTGTTTTTACGTCAGCTCCTTAAACACGACAGATAATGACAATGTTTCAGCGAACAGCTTGACAAATAGAGCGGCGCTTTAAGCGGGCTCCCGCTCTTGCGTGATTGTGCGGATGTTGTTTTTGATGAGCTTTTAAAGGCTTTTTACAACGTTTAAGGCCGGGAGACGAGCCAACCGACGCACCCCTCCCTTCGCTCTGCTGGAGCACGGACAGAAAACGAGCGAGAGATTCTGTTTCGCCTTTAATCGCCAACTAGCGCAAAGACAAACAGTGCTCCTCCACCTGAGAGGCGCTCTTAGGGGAGCACTAATGATGCATTTACAGGCTGTGTTTCAGCAGAACCTGGCCGTGCCCTTCAGGTCCACCCCGAGCTCTCGAACATATTACTTTACAACTGCATTGTCTTCCGTTCTGCTGAGCCGGGCAGAACGGCAGTGCAGCCCAACAGGAAAAACGAGCTAGCATCACACCGCTGCCTCCCAGGCTGATGTTTCTTCCCCATTACCAAAGCTTGACATTTGAGAGAATGGCCTTTTCACTCTGGGGTTCTCTGACAATGTGCTTGGAATCATGTGTCCTCTGCTGTCTTCCTCTGCTGTGTTTTTCTAAACTTAGCCATTCGCTCGAGCGCCGGCTGACATCAGATGCCGTAGCGGAGAAGCGGCGGTGTCAGCTCGGCCCTTCCGTGAGCGAGTACGCCGTGTCGACGCGTTTCTGTGCTGCTGTGTGGTAAGCGGTGGTAAACATGCGGTAGAATGTGGCTGAGCTTTAGTAAGCCTGCGTTTGGATCCCCAGCAGAGCCAGAAACAGGCTGACATCCTGCCAAGGAAGACAACTGCTGAGAGGGGAGGGGGAGAGAAACAGAAAGAGAGAGAGATTGAGTTTTCCCTAGAGATATCTCAATGAGAAAATACATGGTTGTCCATTTGGGCTGTTTTGGAAGATTTGTAGCTGTTCTAAAAATGTATTTATAGCATTCTACACGTTTATTGTATGTATAAATCAACGTGCACATAATTTGTAGGGATGGATCACAGTGATCTACTTGATAAGCATGTGTGTCTAAAAAATATAAACACAGACACATTTATGTAATATATTTCAATTATTTTTATATTAAATTACATAAACACTGGCTATATTTATTTATTCATTCACTTTTCATTTGTTTTTGTATTCTGTCCTGTTTAGGGTCCTATTAAATCAGTTTTATTTTTTACAAAATTCCATTTTAATTTATTTTATCTAGTGCTGGGTAATGATCAATTGAATCCAAAATAAGTTCTTGTTTAAATAATATATGTGTGTGTACTGTGTATAATAATGATGTATATATAAACAGACACACATACAGTGTATAATTTGAATATGTACGTGTTTTTTATATGTATGAAATTTGTTATATATAAATATATGTAATATATAAACATAACATCTTTTTCTTAAAAATATACATGTGTGTGTACTTACATATACATAATAAATATATACAGTTCACGCGCACATATTATGTACACAAAAAGTTTTATTTTGGATCCCATTAATCGCAATTAATTGCTGCCCAGCACTATTTTTTTTTTTCTGTTGAATTTTTTTGGGATTTAGAATTCTCATAATTTTCTTTTTAAACCAAATTTTGTGTTTTCAATTAGTTTTCTGGATTTCATTTTAATAGTTTTATTAAATTTTAATGATCAAAAGTGTCTCTAATTAACTGATTTTCTAAAAAAAAAAATACTTTAGTACTTTTTTTTTCTTTCCCCAAGATATACTGTTCTGTGTTTGTTTTTTGTTTTTATATATATATAAAGTACATTTTTCTGGTAAATATTTTTTCTTATTTTGTTTTATTATTTTTCTCTTTTTTTTTTTCTTTTTTTTTAAAATAATTTTAGTAGTAGTAGTAGTAGTACTATCTGCAAGTAATATATTTCTGTCACAGTTTCAAGTTAAACCGAACTTTTATTTTGACAGGTTGCTGTGAAGTCCTTTAAGTTTGTTTGTATTTGATAATACTTCTCAAAAGAAGTGGTAAAATGCTTGTGAAGTGAGTTGTAGAGATTGTTTGTGTTAATGTACTGATATACTGTGGCAACAGAGGCTGAAAACACTGCGTGCTTCAGTATGTGTAGTAAACAAAACGGCGTGTCTGACATGCAAAATGTGCAGGATTCATATTTAAATAGTATTTTTGCATCTTAATATTCACAGACACCAGTCCATATTGCATTTCAAATTAAGTGTACAGACCTACTCTAGAGTACATCTTTCAGCCTGAAAGATGCTTAATTATACAGCGCTTCTTCAAGACAGATTCATTGACTAGTTGTTCAAGCAACCCTCTGACTAGTCTAGCTGAAGACTATATCCCTAATATTTATTCTTGTCTTTTATTGCCTCTTTGACACAAGTAAAGATTTTTTTTGTTTAACAGTACGATTGAAGGGGCCTTAGAATAATGTAGGTCTACTGAAGGGCTTTTCTCTGCCTCCAGTAGCTGTGTCTTTTAGGTGAGAGATACTGTAGGATACAATTTGCCACAACAGATTCACCATAGGCAACAAGCGCTTTAAGTGGGATGAACAAGTATAGAGACAGGAAAATCAATTGGCATGGTAGAATGCAGTGGGGCATGAAGAGAGGAAGAGAAGTCTTTTCTAACCTGACGACCTGAGACGCTCAGCATACAGGAAAACTTTCTCTCCCCAATAATAACCAACGCAGCCTAGATGGCCACCGCACGCGGCACAGAACTAATGAAAAAGCGCCAGTCCAAACTTTTCCAAGCCTCGCATGCAAATGAAATCAGTGGATGGACAATTTCTAGATGATTTCGGCCTATTCATTTTATTTTACCATTTGAACAGCCACCGCCAAAAAATAAATAATAAAATAAAAAATTCAAAACGACATTTACAGACAGGAGCTAACAGGCCATGCTAATCAAATGATGTCAGTTGCCCGTAGTTACTTATTCACTAATATGAGTTGTTTAATAAATGAATAACAAGACTTCTGATGTGAAATATGCAAATTCGCCACCAGTGCAAGCATTTTGGTGCAGAAGTGGCATGTTTTTGCTACTTGTTTGTGTAGTGTCAACAGTTCTGATTCAAGCTGCTTTAACATTGGTATACACTTACCATTAAAGCCGAAGTTGTTCAAAATGTCAGGAAATATAGGAAAAGACGATGCTAAATGCTAAACGGATCAGAGTTTTTGTAGGCTAACCTTTAACTAAGTAGAACTGACAAGTGATCTAATGTCCAGTGTTACAGAAGACTATGTATGCTTCAATAATCCTGTTCTCCCTCTTTTTCCCTTGCTCTCTTTTTCTCTCTCTATCTCCGTCTTCTCGGTGTGGTAATAAGCTGCTCCCTGTCCGTTGCTCTACGTGAAGTGTACTGCTGATGGATGACTTTTTGAGGTTGGAGCAAATGGGGGGCGTAAACACTAACTCTTTGCCTGAATATTAATTGCTCTTTTTCTTTCACAATAAATCATTCATATACAAAATTCCTCTGGCGCTCGTAGAGCATTTAGTTGAGGAGGCAAGGGCTGTGTTTGTGTGCATTTACGCACAATGGCAAGTAAATTCGCCTTGTATGATGCCTGAAAGCACCTGCACATCGCAGCGTTGTAAGCAGAACAAAACACGTGGCCTGTCCGCTGCATGCCAGCTGTGTTCGGTCAGAAAATAGCTTTGTCACTACCAGCGCTGCACAGAAAGCTTTCAATAATGTCTTGAAAGCAAAAGATTAAAGACCGCCGAAGTCACGTCACCTTTAATTGGCGTAGAAGCAGTTGGAAACTCTTTGGCTACGCACATGTACAGTATATATAACAGCAGCCATCCATTATATCAATTCGGCTCTTGCTTTCACTCTCGCTCGCGCTATGACAATCCTCCCTCTCTGTTATCCAAATGCCTCGCTGAATGCCAGCAGTTATGTCTGACTATTTCGTCAAAATACGCCAGTGCGCCAGTGCGTTTTATCCACCAGATGCCACTTAAGTGAGGTGTCAATAACATTTTAAGATAACAAAAGATTGCTGTATGTTGGAAAAGAGGAGTGTTTTTCCATTGACTCCTACACGGGAGTGCTTCACGCCACGGCCCATTTGTCGAGTTGTTTTCTTTCTTTCCTTCCTTCCGCTCGCCACCCACAAACTCCGTTACATCTCGGCGTCTAACCTTCACTTTGTTGCTGTGATTAGTATTCACAGGGGCCGAGCGGTGGCCTGTAGAGGTGAACCGGATGCCCTTCGCCCCTCATTAGCGAGGTCGTTCTCCGGAGTGGACGGCTGTGACACGGCTGTTCGCCGGTGGCCGTGAGGGAGGGCCGAGAGCTCCGTGAAGTGTAATGCATGTCAGAAGAGCCTTCAGAAACGTGGAGACCGCATCCCCGCTCGGATCAACGCTCCTTCATTGTTATTCACGGCGCCGCCGAGGCTTCAGGTCTGGGGCAGAAGGGAGAAAGTTCCAAGGGCTTGTATTGACGGAGCTGTTTATGATAGACCCAGGTTGGATTTGAGTCTGCACCTTCTGTGGATCTGTTTGATATGAACCACCGTATCCATATAGATGAGGATGTGGCAGAGGAGAAGATCCAGCGTGGTCTTTGGACTGTCAAGTAGCGTTCGCTGGAGGAGCTGTATTCGGCTGGAAACCCCAGATTTGATGCGTTTAAGCAGATCAAATGAATTGTAGAAGATGTAAGACAACTAAAGCAGCATTCTTGTAGAACTCTTCTATCAATTACCCCATTTTTTCAGCAATGTCAGTTTGAATTCATTTAGTCATCACTCAACATTAGCCTTTAAAGTTTACTCATCTACTCTACTCTATAACTGACTTACTTCACAGAGATATTACTCTTCAGATCATTTTTCAAGTTTTAGACCGATATGGGTTTTTCAAGAGCGACAGCAGTAGAGCAGTTTGGCCAATGACCCATATGATACCATAGTGCAATTTAATAATAGCAAATGATCTGCTATTTTTATGGAAATAAGTTGCACAATATTTGCTAGAAAATGTATTGAAAAGGCGGTCAGTTGTATTATAGCTGTTATTTGGGCTAATGCGCATGATTATATCTCAGAACTGCCAAGGAATGTCTGTTAATATTGGTCTGTTGCTATTTAACCATGTAAAATCTGAATATTGTCTTAAATAACAATACTAATGTTAAATTACAGATTTTTTTTTTTTCCAAATCATTAATTTGTATTATGTGACCCTGGACCACAAAACTGAGATTTATGCATCATCTGAAAGCTTTGAAATCATCTGAATAAATGCGCTTTTCATTTATGTATGGTTTATTAGGATAGAAAAATATTTGGCTGAGATACAACTACTTGAAAATCTGGAATCTGAGGGTGCAAAAAAATCAAAATATTGAGAAATTTGCCTCCAGTGGAAGGTTTTAGGCATGCATTACAAGTTTTGATATGTTTACGGTAGAAAATTGACAAAATATCTTCCTGGAACATGATCTTTACTTAATATCCTAATGATTTTTGACATTTTAAAAAATTTTGAAAAATCGATCATTTTGATCCATACAGTTTATTTTTAGCTATTGCTACAAATATACCCGTGCTACCTAATGCTGTCTAGATATAGGTATATGGATCTGGTAGACGTTAAAATGTCTGCGCCACGTACCTGATTGCTGTCTACAGTCCTTCTGGTACCTGGCAATTGGCATCGTTTCACATTTGCATGAAGTTTGCCATTCACATTGCTAGAAATCACATACTCTCATTGAAAATGAATGCCTTCAGGTGCTTTGTAACTGCAAAACGCTGTCAGTATTATGCCCTGATTGGAGCATTTACATTTTCCTTGTCTCTGACTGTCCATTTCCTCTCAGCCGGATGCATATGCCATATTATTGCAGCAAAGAGACTGTTTTAAAATGTCAGTCGTCAAAATTGTCATACTGTACGCATGTCACACTCGGTGCCCTTGTCATGTCTGTCGGCACACAGAAGTACATCCGCATGAAATGGTTTGTTGAAGGCTCACTTGCCATTTACTCTGCAAGGTTTGCCTAATAGAACAGCCACTAGCGAATGCAGCGGAAATTATCGGTTATTTACATTGGTGTGAAAAGGTGATGAAATTATAGTAATATGAACTGGCAAATTCTATTTGGTTAGCGAAAATTTTGCACTCTCAAATTTGGGGATGGCAGAGTGTAAGCTATTGGCAACGATTGAAGTATACCCGGTCTGGAGGCTAAGTGATTGTTATTATTCACAAGCTTTGAAGAGAGCTAGAGAGAGTGATAGTGACAGTAAAAAAAAAAAAATCTATTACATTTTTTGCCTCTAAATGGAGCTTGATTAAAGTGTTAAGTAGAGAAGTGTCCCAAAAGGTACCCTTCCTGTCACTGTGGAAACGGCACGGTGCCGTGCTCCATGGGCAATCTGCCGTGCCCTCATTTCATCTGATTTGCATGCTAGAGAGAATTAGGTAATTGGCATTTATGCAGAACAAAAGAGGAGCTGCTCTCCCGGATAAAGGAGTGAGGGCTTTTCAAGTAGAACCCGATGTATGCGGCGGCAGAGCTGCTTTTTTATGCAACACTTTTGTATCTGTGTGTGTGTGTTTCAAGTATGATGCCGTTGCGCCTTTGGCAGTCGGGCGCAGGGAGAGGGAGAGGGAGGAGGAGGAGGGGGGTGGGTGGAATCCACCGCGCTTCCTCCAGCGAGAGAACGCCACGTTTATCAGAGCCAGTTCCTGCAGAACATCTTCACGTGTTCCAGGGCAGACGGTCGAACGCTGCTCCGTGAAAACGCTCGAAGCGGAATTGAAATATGGCGCAGGGGCAGCGAGGCTTGAGAAAGCAGCGGGAACCTTCGGCAAATCGTTCATCCAAATATTGCACCCGTGCCATTTAAATCCCAGTTATGGAGAGCCATTCGCCGGCTTCAATTATACAGAACAGTTATCCGAGTGCGCGAGAGAAGGGTTTTGCCCCTCGTTAATGGCTCCTATTAGAGCGAAGGAGAGGTGGGGAGAGAGAGAGAGAGAGAAAGCGCGGCCGATGGCGGCTCCACTCAGAACTGCACTTGAAATCGGTTTGAACAAGCCTTATCTGGCTAAGGCAGAACCACTGGCCTGTTTACTGTGTAAACTGATCGTGGGCTCCGTCGTGTTGTGTGTTGTGAGTCTTTATTAATTAGAGCAGCCAGCCTGTTTGAGTTCAAATAACTCTCAAAGTCATTTTTTCATCCTCTCCCTCTCTCTCTCTCTCTCTATCCCCCAGCTGATATCACTGTGTGACAGATGTTAAATTAGAGGCACGTCGCATTTTCGCTTCTCTGGGGAAGTGAGGGAGTTTGAGCAGAATGGATTTTAACTCTCAGAACCTCCGAATCAAAATGCTGCGAAAGGGATACGACACGTTTCATGTTCGTAATGCCTTTAAAGGCGTATTGATCACCTCAGAAGAGCACCAAATGTGCACATAAAGCATTTTAATTGATTGGGGAGCTAGATATAAGAAGGATTATGGGGTTTACTAAGTTTCCAGCTCTGTACATTGACTTAGCTGCTGGCCCAAAACATACTTGAATGCTGCTAGCTAAGCAAACTGCGATAGTGAGCATTATCCAAAACAGTTCTTAGATGATACGTTATGTCTTTTCAGGTCATTATTATGTTAGAACAAAGCGTTTAAAGTAGTGGCGTCAAAATTGCCGAAATTTAATGGTGTTAAACGCAGGGGCGGGGCCACCCGTTCACAACCGCTACTTCTGTTTAGTGTGTTTTAGTCGCAGAACATCTTTACAACCAAATAAATGGTTTTCAAAAGCACGCTCCAACTTTACTTTAGCATCAGGCGCTAGTCAAACAAGCTTGGAAAAGGTACAGGTGACGAGGGAGCTTCAGTAGAACAACAGTGAACTGTGGTCAGATAAGATGTTGTCAGGTCATATGTTAGTAAAAATGAATTTACCTGTCGGCCGTTATACTGCGGTCGTAGCAGTCACATTCACAAATGCAGTGGCGCGCACTGTAGCCTGTACCGTCTTGTATTAAAGCATGAATGAAAATATGAACATGCGTAGGAGATCCATGTCATGTTCAGCAGTGGCGGCTCTTAAAGCAATAGCAGCCAAATATAACCTAATAACCCAGCTGCTATAATGTCTATTAATAAAAAAAAAAGGAAAAAAAAAAAGAAAAAAGGAAATCAATAACTTTTGTAGCTTTAAGGATTCAACTGTAATTTAGTATTTAGTGTTTGAGAATTATATTCAATTTCTGTATATCAGGGCTCTGCACTTACTTTTCTTTTTAGGAGCACTTGTGCTCCTAACTTAAAAAAAAAAATGTAGGAACACAGTCAGCATTAAGGAGCACCTTCTAATCAATAATCAAAAAATCTGATCAAAAAATGACATCCCATTACGAGGTGATATTTGACTCCTTAAAGTGATTTACATGAAATTTTGTTTTTACCTTTGTAATGGCATTTTTCTAACTTTATTAAAATCTTTAGAAGTTATTTTTAAAAGTCTAATAAATGTTAAAATTGATAGCCTTTAATTATTCTGTAATGTGGAATGGCTGTAGTCTAAGGTTAAATATAAGGAAAAAAATAATTTCCTAGTCATCAGTAATATAGGTGAGTTATACTCACCTTCAGTCATAAAAAAAAAATGAAAACAAATATTAAAAATATACACTGTCTTTGTTGTTTTTACACTTATTTGAAGATTGAATGTGCAATTATTGCAATATAATTATTGCAATATTTAAAAAATTCAGTGTTAGGTGGGATTAATCACAATTATTTTCAGAAAAATGTGCGATTTTAATGACTTTTTTTTTTTTTTTTTTTTTAATCGATTGACAGCACTAATTTAAAGGAAACCCAACTAAGCATGCTAGTTAACATTAGTTAATGTTGACTTGTGCATAGCTAGCTACTAGAGAAGCTGATACATAAGACACAGGAATTTTATTTATTTATTGTTTGTTTGATGTATTTTCCAATTAAAGTGTTTAAATTGGCCTTAAGCGTGCAAAAGTATAATGCGCAATTGCTAAAACGACTGTTTTCAAACAGGTTGTGCAAACACTTTCTTTCTCCCACTCAAGTACTTGAGGTTTGTAACCGTACTGCAGGAATGCTTGTTAAATTGTCCAAGCGTTTCGCTTGCATGCTTGTGTAGAGTTTACAACCTATAGTTGCAACCGACTATTTACCAAAACCCACATTGCCTTGATGGAGCATTGAATGGAGGCAAAACACTCTCATTTGGTTAGTCAGCATGGCACGTGTTTTGTCAGCAAAGTCTGTATGTAAAACGTGAAACACAGACTGTGTTTGTGTATGAGAGCTCATATACCCACAACGTCACTTCAGCAGGTGAGGACAGCGGGAGAGGGAGAAAGAGGGGGGGTGGGTTCCCTCTCATGTCACAGCCCAACAGAGTGGCTCTATCTGGGCCAGGGGTCACAGAGGCAGAGCCTGACGAAGGCGAGGGGCTCTGGAGTGTCGCGGTGTGCGAGCAGGGCTGCCTGAGAGTAATGGAGTGTTTCAGAGAGGTGAGGACTCGCCGCTGAAAAGCAGCACCGCACTCAGAGAGGCGTTTTTTAACTGAGAAAAACACTCCCACCACAGCCAGCCCCTGCAGCAGTGCAGAGGCAGGTCACACGTGGATGAACAGGGCTCTCTCTATGTATGTGTGTGTGTGTGTGTGTGTGTGTGTGTGTGTGTGTGTGTGTGTGTGTATGAACATGTGCTTTAGGCTCTGCAGCAGTCCTGCTAGTGTGTTTCAGCCCACCCTAGAATTTTTCTTAAAATGCATTCAACCTGTCTCGCATTAGTGGAGTTAAATCCGACTTTTTAGTGCTGGAGTGAAAACAAGCACCTTTTTACTTACTATATATCCATTTTACCTTGTACTACTCTGCACTTGTTTTATACAGGTGTATAGGAAGCACTTCTTTTCCTAACATTTAAAAGTCTAATTTGCTTTCTTGCCATCTGTTGATTACAACTCTCCTGTATGTGAAACTCAAGCACATTTGCGCAAGTCGTGCTAAAAACCTCCGATGTAAACGTAATTATGTGTACAGCTCAAGGTTATTGTTGTTATTGAGCCCCTGGCTTTGTTTTAAGTCGTGCAAATGGTGTGAGAAGCTTTCTGCTGAAAATAACCGCCTGGGTCGAACATGTGGAGGCTTTTTTGGTTAGCTTGAGTGAAAATGCTTCTCTGATGGCTTTAGTCCTTGAACACCATAGGTGGGATTAAACTAATCACTCAGAGAGGGCGACCATTGATCAGGGCTACTTAAGACCTTTGGAAAAACATGGCTGTCCAGACACAAAATGTCACAGAGGTCTTTTTTTCCACAGTGATGGAAAATGCTGCTCTGGACAGGTTTGTTATGTATAGTCACATGCGCACAGCAGTGTTGATTGCACATGGTTCACAATGGTTGACTAGCTGATTTGTGAGGTTGTCTAGTTTGTGTAATTCTTCTTGGAAAAAAAAATTTGATCAAAATGCAGGGAAAAAGTACTATTATAAAAAATATATTTGGAATTTAATATAGCAGTTTATTATTTTAATATACTTTAAAATATAGTTTACTTCTGTGATGCAAAGCTGAATTTTCATCAGCCATTACTCCAGTCTTCAGTGTCACAAGATCCTTCAGAAATCATTCTAATGTGCAGATTTGTTATCAATGTTGGAGACAGTTGTGCTGCTTAATATTTTTTTGGAAACTGTGATACTTTTTTTGATGAATAAAAAGTTTAAAAAACAGTTTCTTTCAAACAAAGAATGAAAGAAAAAAAATTACCCCAAATTTTGAACGGTAGTGTATATTGTTACAAAAGATTTCAGATGTAATAAATGCTGTTCTTTTGTACATCAAAGAGTCCTGAAAAAAGCTATAATATAATATAAAAAGCTATAATAATGTATAAATACAGCTTTGCATCACAAAATCTATTTTAAAGTACTGTATATTAAAACACTGTTTTAAATTGTTATATATATATATATATATATATATAACAATTTAAAACAGTGTTTTAATATATAATAATATATATATATATATGTTTAATATATATATATATATGTTGTTTTTTACTTGACAGTGGAATGTGCTTTAATAGATTAAAATGATTAGTTATTAATAAATAAGTAATAAATGACTAATAAATGCTTTTTTTTTTTTGTATAGTATTGTATTGTTTTGCATTCATATTGTACAAAGATTAAACATAATCCATTTGAAATGACCCAAATTGCATAAAAATCTATTCCAAATGATACTTTGTTGTTGTTCCCAAAGTTAATTGAGTTACAAACCTGCTTGATATGGGTCCTTTGCAAATTGGTATATGATGCAACATCCTATCTTTGAATGCATTTCAGTATAAAAGTCCCGAAATGGTAGTTTCTTGATGGTCGCACCACATGATATTTCATAAAAAGGAGATCATCGTACAAAGTTTGTTTGTATATTATGATGGAAATATAAATGCAAATGCTTTGCAATTTTATACAGGATTACAAAACGCTTTGGAAATATGCCAAATAATGCAGAAAATTAATCTGAATAAATTTAGAGTAATTTCAAAGATGTTTCCAAAACAGCGGTTATGGCCGGACGGTCGCACCAGATGATATTTTGACACTTTTTGAATAACTAAAAATTACAGATAAGTTTTTGAAAAGTTAAAGTGGGTATATATGTGGGAGAGGTACTTCTTATATATGGCGTCAGTTTTATGCATTTAAACCAATTTTTAACTGAAAAAATCCAATTGGACAGAAAATGTAGGCGTTGACCCATACGTGAAACTTGTCCGATCAAAGGTTACCCTGAAACAAGTCTATTTGTACAGCATCTCCATAAGTGTCTCTTTATTACTAATTTTGAAAATGTCATTTTGCACTTCATGTTGATCCTGTCCTTAGAACTGCAGCAGCAGCAGCAGCTGTGCAGCATGTAGCTTGACAGCAGTATGGCCTCCTTCCCAAGGCAGAGTCACTCATAAGAGCCATCGTCCTAATTGCAAGTTAATCCCTCACTTGAGGTTCAGTTATCCTCTCGCTGCCTAGTAACAATGAGAGGAAATGCTGTTTTGGTTACACTCATCCGCAGCCCCCTAGCAATCTTTATTCACTCAACAAATAACGTCACTTTGATTTTAGTGTGTGATTATCGCTGTAGTTTCCACTCCGACTGGCCAGCGGTTTGGAAGTGATATTAATACTTTTTATTTCGCCTAGATTTTCCTCTCAACTCCAAATGCTCAGCGCTGACGACAAATGAACTCAGTAGAAGTAAGTGATAAGAAAAAAAAGTGATTTTCCCCAACCAGCGGGATAACGCAACGCTCCGTCTTGCTCTGGGTCAATAATCCTCGCCATGCCCAGTAACTTCCTTAATCTAGCCCGAGCCTTAGACGCATTGTATGTGGACGGTTAATGCTGGTACATCAATAGGGATTATATAACGCTAAAATCTCAACCGAGTGCAGTGTGGCGGGCGTGGAACAGTTTATCGACAAGCTGTGGAAAAGTCACTGAAGGAGGTGGCAGAGGAGAGCCCGCCACTATCAATCAATCAATCGTCCTATTAAAGTGAAAGTGCCCTCTCCTGGAGCCATCTCGCCCGTTCCGACTGCACCTTATCCCTTTTACTTTCATCCGGAGCAATCAATCTCATGCTGCATCCGCTGCTGTGCCACTGCCTTAAGGCACCGTGATTCTGGATGCTAGAATGATAGTCTATATAGCTCTATGACCTGCTACAAATAAGATGAGGCCAATAGGAAATGGGTTTGTTTTATGGAATGGACTTGCATTTTGAGGCGCATGCTAATGTTTTAGAAATTGCTGTTTATTGACTTGAGTGGAGAATAGTTGTTCAAAAATTTAGCTAGGGTTGTTGAGAATTAGGGTATTTAGGTTTTAAATACTTGGTCTAAACCTAAATGTAAATAAATAAATAAATGAAAAATAAATGATTTGTTTTTGTAATGCATAGTTATTAAACAATAAAAATAATTTACATTTTGCCTCAAAGCCCTAGCTCCTTTTTTTTTTGGACAATTATATATACAATTTTGCATTGTTGTTAATTCACAGTTTTAAAATAATTACACTTAAATACTATATTACAAAAGCTTTATTAACAATGATAAAATAAATACTTAAATAAATGTATAAATAACATTTGTTTCAATTTTATTTTTAATTTTTTGACTTCTGTATTATACAGTAATTTATAAATACATTTAATGTATATATTGTGTATACAATTTTGCATCGTTTTAATTTGCATTAATTTACAATTTTTAAGTTATTTGGCATTATTAGCATTATTTTTTATTTATAGATTTATTAAAAGTATTTATTTTTATTAAAAAATGCTTTTTAGTGCTAGTGGAATGCCATGATTAGATAATTTTGATACTAATATTTTACAGATTGCTGATTGTTTATTGACTTGAGTAGAGTATAATTGTCCAAAAAAAATGAGCTAGGATTTTGAGAATTATGTTATGTATATCTTAATTTAGTCTAAAATACTTGGTCTTAAATACTATATATATTTAAAAAAAAAAGAAAAACTTAAATACATAATTTGTTTTTAAATGCATAATTAGAATTTTAATTTTTTAATTGTACTTTTTTAAATTTGTTGACTGTTCTTCATTATACAGTATTTAATAAATACATTTAATATATTAATAAAAATCAGTAAATATATACAGATACACACAAACATTTGTGTATATATACAATTTTGCATTGTTTTAATTTGTATTAAAATGAATTCACATTTTATTTAATTTATTTTTAGATTAAATTTATTTATTTTTATTAAAAATTGCATTTTAGTACTAGAGAAATGCCATGATTCTCTATATTAAGTAATTTTGACACTCATATATTTGTTGAACATATTTCTTTATATAAACCGTGAACTAAGAGAAGTATAATAAGTATTCATTAAAAATTGTGACTTTTGGCAAATATATCTTTAATATTTTAAGGTTGTTCAGGTAAACACACATCAAGAAATACATTAATATTGGTGATTTATTCTTTTTCTTGTCAGTGTCGTTTTAGGATTAAAATTGAACAACACCTGTTAGACTTCTCATTAAGACTGACTGTGTTTTTGCCACTGCGTATGTTGGCACTTCCTGTAAGTGTAAGAATATGATATGCCCTCACACTAAAGGACTGCAGAAATGTCTTGACTTGAGTCTGCCATCAGATTTTTCTGACAGCCCAGACAGTGTCAGAACTGTAGTTAGAGCTCAGGAGTATATATTAGCTCTGGGATTGAGTGCTTTTGGAAGAATGCCATGATGTTTGTGGACCGGAAACACAGCCTAGAGGTGTCCGAGAGCAAGCGCTCATTGGTTGTGTCTCTATGATGGGTGCATATGAATACACTCATGTCAGATCCCCATTTGGATGATCTTCTCGTAAGGAGATGACATCTTGGAATAAAGAGTAAAAACATATCTATTCAGTATGTCTGTTCCTAGGCAGAGCTGGCTCATGTTCCATGCCTCAGATGGTGCTCCAGAGGTTGTTATCTGGGCCACGGCTTGACTCTGAGGCTATGTTCAGTATCCCATTCACGAGACTATAGTGGGAGAGGAACATCAGGACTTGATGTCTGTTGCTGGATGCTGTCTGAGCCATATCTGGCCTGTCCATCACCTTTGCTTTGCGTCAGTCCGCAGCTTCCGCTGGCCAGCTGGGCCCTAATTACCCATAGCCAGCCAAACAGACACTTTATGTGCAATTCACTCGTTTATTGAGGGACAAGATTGTTTTCTTTCAAACCAATTTTATCTCATGCGTTTTTGTGTGTATGTGTTCATGATTATAGCTGCTGCCTCCGTGTTCGAGCACATTTGAAAAAGAACGGAGGTATTGATGTTTTCATACACATTTTCTCAGACAGAATACAAATGTATGTGTGTGAGTGTGTGTATGTGATATATGTTTGTATTAGTATTGTAGGTGTTTTTATGTGTATACTGATTAAAACAAATAAAATAAATTGAAATGAAAGCTATAATTTAATTTGTTTTGCAATCTGAGTTTATGTATTTGTAAGACCATATTAAATCAGTTAAATCAGTTTCATTTTTTACCATATTTTGTTTGTTTTCCATTTTATTTTTTCTTTATTCTGTTTTTTTTTTTTTTTTTTTTTTTTAATTAAAAAAAATAATTCAAGATTCTGTTTTAATGGCTAAATGAGAAAAAATGATTCAGTTAATTAATTGAAATCATGATACATACACAGTTTTAACATCTATTAAAAGTTTAACAAAAAATGCATTTTAAGGCCTTATAAAGTCCTTAAATTTTTTTTTTTTTTTTTTTTTTTTTTTTTTTTATTCCAAGACAAAAAAAAATTGAAATCATGAAGCATACACAATTTTAACAGCAGTTTATTAAAAGTTTAACAACAATTACACTTTAAGGGCCTGTAAAATCCTCAAATTCATTCTCAAAATTTTTATTTTTACCAAAATCTGTTTTCCATTAATTTTCTGGAATCAATTTTAATGATTTCATTACATTTTACTAATCAAAACATGTCTAATTAAGTCTAAGTCTAATTCCCCCCAGAAATACGGTGTTGTGTGTTTACGTTTTTGTGGTAATTAAATTTTGGTAAATTTTCTGGTAAACGTTCCTTAAAAAATAATGTATAAATAAAAATCGTATTAGTAGAAGTAGTGTCAGTACATCAGGTAATATATTTCTGTCACAATTTCTTCAAGTTAAATCAAACTTTTATTTTGACAGGTTGCTGTGAAGTTTCTGTTTGTATATGATATGAAAATAGTTTCTCTCAAAAGAAACGGTGAAATGCTCTTTAAGTGATTCTGAGAACATTTCCAAAGATTGTTTGTGTGTTCATGTACTCATATATTGAGCCGGCAGAGGCTGAAAACACTGTAAGCGTCACCGCGCTTCAATATGTGTGTACTGTAGTAAAAAAAATAAACATGCATGCACCATTCATTATTTACATAGAGACTAAGTATTCCTTTTTAAATTGTATTTTTTGCACTTAATATTCATAGACAGTATTCCATATCAGGTTTTGATTTAAGTGTACTGACTTACTTTTGATTTATTCATCCAAAATTTGGCAAATTCCATGACATTCCGTTTTACAAGGTAAATTCCATTTTTATGACTGGTTACTGTGATTTCGCCCACATTGTTTTTCTGCATTGTGGAAATCATAAAGTGCTTATTTGGTAGGGGAACCATTTTTTGGAAAGCTTTTTTAATTTCCGTTTCTCACATAGAAATGTAATATTTTTTTTTTTTATGCTTCGAAAAATATTTTTTTTTTTTTTTTTTTTTTTATCTTTTCCATTGTGCTCAATATGAGCAAACAGACTTTTTTGGTGTACTGTCACTTTAAGTTCTTGTAAACGAAAATCATGGATGATCTGGATAGTAAAGGTCATAAATGGGATTTCCCACACCAAAGTGCTGGAAAACATTGAAGTTGATCTTGACTTCAGATACGGCCTGTGGTTGTTTGGTCTGCATTTGCACAGACATCTTTGACGAGATGCCTGAACACACACAAACACACACGCAAATGCAAACACAATCGCATTCAGCATGGCACCGTGCACACAGAAGTGGGAAGTGGCTTCTGTGAATTGAAAGTTCACTTTAGGCCCGCAGGATGGATGCTGATGCTGTTTGTTAGCTCTTCTCTTTCTCCTGAACAGATTAAACTGATGTGAAGCTCTGTCTTGCCTTGTGGAGATTATTTCACTATGAGTTCAGACATTTCAGAAGTAGAAAGGATTGCTGAAGGCCTGCCTCCAAACGATGTGGCGTGCTGATAAATTCCCCGGCTTGCGCTATACTTAATATTTCAGAGAAGGACATAAAAGTCTGATATCGTTTTATACTCCTAAATGGCAGCTTGGGAGAAAATGTCTGGGGAAAAAAAAGCCAGATCTATTGTGAAAACTGAAAGGAAAGGAGAGGAAAACGTACAGTCGCTTTAAAAATGTATACAGCTCCCAGCGTAATGGTGTAAGTAATTTGTTAAGTGCTTATAACTCCCTTGCTAAAGTTTCGAAGATTTCGCCCCAAGCAAGCACTTAATTAGCATATTAATTTTTCAGAATCGCTTTGAGGGGCAAGCGCTCAATTTTTTCTCTCATTCCTTCTTTCACCCCTCCATCCTTAATGTGAAAATATTTTTCCATTCTGCAGACTGTTTATCAAGGCTGAAAGCTCATTGATATTCAGCGTGAGTTCGTTTGAACGGAGACCGGGAGGTGTATCAGCCTAGCCATCTCCTGGGTCCTATAAGGAGCTATGAGCGGCCGCGATCTATCTTCATAACTGTACAATAATCTATCGACTCTGGGTTTGAGTGTAAAGCACATCAGATCATTAAGATAAAGCCATGGAGGGGGTTTTGCTACAGTTTGTCATTGAGGAATATTGGTGTTAGTGCAGTTTGAAATTACAAAGGCGTGATGCGGAGGTTAACACCAAAAAACTGTTTGTTTTGCCATCGTTGGGTAAAAGATGATGCACGTGCTCAAGATTTATACGCTGGCCTGCTGAATGAAGAGTGCTTTTAGAAATATCGTTTTAGTATACAGCGTCGTTCAAAGGTTTGGGGTCACTTAGATTTTTAAATTCAAGTTTCTATCCGGCAAGAATGCATTCAGTTGCTCGAAAGTGACAGTATGTGTATTTATAATCTCACAAAGGTTTTCTGGAGTAGTGGCTGCTTTGCCATCACAGAAATACATTTCATATTTAATATATAATTGGAATAGGAAACAGGTATTTTAAATTGTAACAATAATTCAGTTTTACTGATTTTACTGTGTTTTGATCATAATATACACACTACCAGTCAAAAGTTTTTGAACAGTAAGACTTTTAATGTTTTAAGACTTTTCTGCTCACCAAGCCTGCATTCATTTGATCCAAAGTACAGCAAAAACAGTAAAATTGTGAAATATTTTTACTATTTAAAATAACTGTTTTATATTTGAATATATTTTAAAATATAATTTATTCCTGTGATTTTAAAGCTGAATTTTTAGCATCATTAGTCCAGTCCCATGATCCTTCAAAAAATATTCTAATATTCAGATTTGCTGCTCAAAAAACAATTATTATTATTTTGTTGAAAATGGCATAGTAGATTTTTTTTTTTAAGGTTTCTTTGATGAATAGAAAGTTCAGAAGAACAGCATCTGAAATGGAAATCTTTTGTATTATAAATGTCTTTATCATCTCTTTTGATTGATAAATAAATAAATAAAAGTATTAATTTGGTAAAAGATTTAAAAAAAAAAAAAAAAAAAATATATATATATTATATTGACTTTTTTTCTTTTTTCAGATAAATGCTGATGGATCTTTCTATTCATCAAAGAAACCTGAAGAATGTACTCAACTGTTTTAAATATTGATGATGATGATAATAATAATGAAAAATGTTTCCTGAACAGCAAATCAGCATATCGAAATGATTTGTGAGGGATCATGTAACACTGAGGACTGGAGTAATGATGCTGAAAATTTAGCTTTGATCACAGGAATAAATTACTTTTTAAAATATATTCAAAAAGAAAGCAGTTATTTTAAGTAGTAAAAATATTTCCTATAGTACTGCTTTTGCTTTATTTAGGATCAAATAAATGCAGGATTTCTTAAAAAAAACATTAAAAATCTTTTGACTTGTAGTGTACATTTATTTAACAATATTAAGTTTTTACAAAAATGTAAAAAAAAATTAAAATGTTAAAAAAATTAAATATAAAAATCTTATTGCCCCTAAACTTTTGAAGGGCAGTGTAAATTATACTATATTATTTTCACCCAAGACTGGATGGAGGGAGTCAAGAAATATATAAAGGTTGGATGTTTTGAGCTTTCATTTTCACTTGCATAGCAATAAGAACCACACTTTAGCAATCACCAACGGCAGTTTTTGCACTGAAAAGCCCTTTTTTTGGTATGGCTAACTAATTTATTTTAGAATTGGCGCATGGTGACTGACTCTGAATGACCTTTGATATTGTCTGGAATAAAGGGCTGTATGTTGGGTTTTCCCAGTGGTGCAGAATGCTTTTACAGGTCTTGATCTCCATTAGAGGGATAGTATAGATATTGATTAATATTAATTGTGTGTCATGGGACCGTTATGTGCATCTGACCTGGTCATCAGCACTCCCACAGTTCACATGAGCCAGCTTTGGCAAGGCTGCAGTCAGATGACCTGGGTATTTTGTAGCATTGTGACATCAGCGGCTGAGGATTTAGAGTGCTCCTACCGGTCACTCTTAAAGCTACAGTAGCTCATTTGACACACTCAAGTGCTCCAAAATTGCAGCAATGATTCATAAAAGACCCCGTGAATGACCAATTTGGATGCTAAAATCAATATTGAATTTAATGAATGCTTAAAGCAATCACAGGGGGCAGTAGTTTCCCCTTTTGCCCCATAGTGTTATGAAATTCAAATATAAAGAGCTCTTTAGTGTGTCAGCTCAGCAGTTTATGATAGGAGGATTTCACAGAGGTGCTCACAGATATCTCTTGATTTTTCACACCACTTCTGTAGATAGTTGGAGACTTTCAGAGTCAGCACAACCTTTATAACCTGGAGGTTTGGATTGGCTTGAACTGTCTTGTGCTTATTTTTTTCACTTTAAAAGAAATTTTATAGCCCCTTTAGTTCTCAGATTTTTTAGAGCGTTTTTTGTGTAGTTGGCAAAAGTGTTCTATTACACTAAGCTAATTGATTAGGCTGCTATAAATATTAATGGTCATAATTTTGACATGAAGATCCTTAATTGCCCCAAACAGAATGGTGTGTCACTAACCTGATGGTGTTAATCCCATTCAGCCCTTGTCTGATGCTTGTGCTTGAACTGCCTAGAGCTCCACTAAGTGGCTTGGGAGGGTTCTTCCATTGAAAGAGCCAGAGACTCATTTACTTGGCCTCGGGGGTCAGCAAAAGGCCGTTTGGCCCAGTCTTTGGCAGCCAACCTGCTGTCAGTGTGGAGATGGCTGCTGTAAGCTTGAAGGAGCCCCGCTTTGGGCTGTCACTTGCCATTTGCAGTAAGCATCTTTACCCCACTCATCTACTCAGTGTAATGGCATTGTGGTTATCAATTAGGCCTCTATAAATATACACTAGAGAACGGATTGGACCAGTTTTACCCTGGAGACAAACCCTCCATCCCCGTCTAAAGATCTGCACTCTTTTTTACACTTATGTTACTACTTATGTTGTTTGTCAAAGCTATTTAAAATTTTGTTTTGGAATTGTGCTATAGTTTACTGAATGTTAATGTCATTTTTTTCCAACATGGCACAAGATTTGTTGGGAAGCATTATTGTATATTGAAGTTTATTGACAACATAAAATAAAATGATAATTCATTTATTGATATCAACCAGTTTCAGATATTTAATATTGCATGCTCATTTCCCCTTTTTGCATTTTTACATTTTAGGTTACCTTTGTTGCTCATTTGAATTTTTTTTTTTTTTAATGCTAATTATATAATAACACTTAAATGTAATTTTTAGCAAGTTTAAAAATCTAATTTTCATACCAGAATTTTAATAACTCTTAGATGATGATTTGAGGTATGATTTGATGCCTGTGATGTGAGCAGTGAGTTGTGTGTGTGTGTGTGTGTGTTTCAAAAAAGAAAGTCATACAGGTTTCTGATGAAGGTTGGAAGTAGTGTAAATAAGTGTAAATTATTTTTTTATTTATTTATTTATTTTTCCCTCTTTAAGATTAGAGATTTGTTCAAATGTCAGATAGGGCCCTATGCAATTTCCCAAATTCTGTGGTGGTGGTGGTGGTGGTGTTTTCCTGTTTCTGTTTTTTTTCTGTTCTGTTCGGACTCAATTTTTTTTTTCTGTTAACATTTTTCTGGATTACTAATGATTTCTAATGATTAAATGAAATTGTGTTAATCAAAAAACATGTCTAATTAATTGAAGTCATGAAACTTACAATATTTAACAGCAATTTATTAAAAAGTTTAACAAACTTTTTTTTATTGTTTCCCCCCCCCCAAATTCTGTTTTTTTTTTTGTTTATGTTTTTTTTCTAATTAAATTTTTTTTTCAGTGTAAATTTTTGTAGACTGTTTTAATGATTTAATTAAATTTTATTCATAAAAAAGCCTATCTAATTAATTGAAATCATGAAACTTAAAATATTTAACAGCAATTTGTTATATTTATTATAAATTTAACAAAAAAGAAAATTTTAAGGCCCTAAAATAAAATCACTTTACTTTTAATTTTTTTTCCCCCAATTTTTTTATTTTTTATTTTAATTGTTCTGGATTCTGTTTATTTATTTTTTTTTGCTGTCTAAATTACAATTTTGTCCGCTTAATTTTTTGTAGACTCTGTTTTAATGATTAAATTTAAATTTTATTAATCAAAAAGCATATCTAATTAATTGAAATCATGAAGCTTACAATATTTAACAGCAATTTATTAAAAGTTTAACAAAAATAAACATTTTTAAGGCCCTATGAAATCACTTTTTTTTTTTTTTTGGTTTAAATTTTTCTGGATTACATTTTTTTCCGTTTACTTTTTCTAGACTCTGTTTTAATGATTAAATGAAATTTTATTAATAAAAAAGCATATCTAATTATTCAAAATCATGAAACTTACAATATTTAACAGCAATTTATTAAGTTTAACAAAAAATTAAGGCCCTCTGAAATGTTGTTTTTTTTTATTTATTTATTTTTTTTTATTTAAATATTTTAGTAGTAGTAGTAGTGGTATTAGTATATTCCTTTTTTTGATTTGACTGTTTTGATTCAAGTGTTCTGACCTACTTTTGATTTGTCCATCCAAAGTTTGGCAAATTCCATGACATTCAGCGTTACGCAGTAAATTCCGTTTTTATGACTGGATACTGCAATTCTGTCCATGTTTTCCGCATCGTGAAGATCATAGGAGCCTACTCAAATCCCATGTATGACATCAGTATTAGCTATGCTTACCATAACAAGTGCCACTAATTAGAAAGTAAATCTTATTTTGCATGTTATGCATGCATTTTTGAGTAAACAAGTAGACATTTTCAGTAACTAAATCTCTTATTTTTGGCTTGATACACTCGCAGAAAGAAAAGAAGAGTGTTTGATATTGCATCAAATAAGTCTTGTCTGATGGGTTTTGGAGAAGGGAAGGAGGGGGCTGAGCATCCACAGTTTTTGCCAACGTTACTAATCAGTTATTCTCAGCTCTTGGTCAAGCCGCTGCCTCGCCTGTCAATCAGGGTTAGCTGCAGGCGCGGAGGCAAGAGCTGTTTGGCCCAGTACATTTGAATGTCGACATTAAAATTCCACACTGCAAAATTGTGTACAAATTGGAGCTTGGCGGCCTAAATTTAGATGCAGCTGAATAGAATGTGGCAAGTGCACTGGATTCTGTCAGTCAAGGAAATGTCGACGCCTCGCGTTAAACGAGACCCGCCTAGTCGTCGCCGTTTCCGACCGGTTTGGATTCGGTCTGCAAGCCTGCTTGCCTGGAGTGTGTGATTCGGTGGAAGGACAAGGAGACGGCAATCAGTGATGAATATGTGATTTGAGATGATGAAGAGGCCTGGGAGGGAGGAGGAGGATGAGGAGGGGGTCTCATTATCTCACTCTAATCAGGGGACATCCAGCCAGGCAAAGAGGACTGATTAAAAAAAGACTCCTTGTCACAACACAAGAGCATCGTTTGGCTGGGGCTTATGGGCTTATTGTGAGTGAGGACCAATGTTAGTCAACCGCAATCAACGGCAAGAGGCCACTACACAGTTCATCAGAGACCCCAAGTAAACAAATAAAAACGCAACGTGGGCCTCTCTGCAGACCGTTCGATTCCAGAGAGGAGAATCCTGGGAAGGGCAACTCTCCGCAGGAAGCGCGACAGGTGTTTTAAGAGCGGCTTGATCGTCCATCTCCGTTCTTCGGTCTCTGTTCTTTGTTAAACTCCACGTAACCTCCATCAAGTCATCTGTCAAACGGCTCTCTCCCCCTCCTCTCTGTCGGAATATAACTTGATTTGCTATGTCTGTATCCCTGCGATTGTCCTGCGCTCTGATAAGGATCCATGTTTTCAGGGAGGGTTTGGCTGCGCCGCATCTAATGAAAGATCTTAATTAGATCCATTTGTGCCCAAAGGAGAGTAGATGCAATATTAAATTGTCACTCCTATCACATTCCACCAATTTAGGCTGCAGGATACGTCTCGATCCATTTTATTTCGCCGCAGATAAATGGTGAACTTTGCTGTCACTACTACCTCTCGCATTCCCCCTCTCATCTTCAGCAGAGCGCGAGAGACTCTTCTTCTGGAAGGAAAACATCTTCCTCGGCGCTATGTATTATAAAACATTAGGAAAATTCTAATTTGCTTCCCAATTCCTCTCTTTGTGGAGCACATAAAATTGTGCCTGTCTTATTTAGAGTCCAAATTGAAGCCTTCCTGATAGTCTTGCTCTTTTAAGTATCAGCAAAATTCAGACAAGCTTCGTTGTCCTTGACTTTTTTTTTTATTGCCATAGTAAATTTAACTTTGAAATATTTCCGTTAACTTTCCCAAGGCGAGGTGTGACAAATAACTTTCATTATATTATATTACACATCTTGCTTTCTTTCTTTCTTGCTTTCTTTCTTTCTTTCTGAATAATTATTTATTTTTATACAAGTATTTTTTTTTATTTAATTTTAAATTATTATTTTAGACAAATGTAAAATTATTTTTCATATATTTGAACGCAAGTCTATCACTGGCCTAAGCTTATAAAGCTAAAAACTTTTATTAAAACTTTTTATTTAATGTTTTCTATTTTTTGTCTACCTGAATAATATGTCTTTCTATAAATTTGGTTAATTGGGATATAATTTTATCATTTAATTTTATATCATCATCACAATAAATTGTGTAAAATTGGCTGTACTGTTGTTTAATTGTCTATATTAAATGATTGGTTTACTTCCAGCATAAAAATTTCCTGATAATTTACCACCGTGTCATCCAGGATGTTCATGTCTTTCTTTAGTCGAAAAGAAATTAATGTTTTGGAGGAAAACATTCTAGGATTTTCTCCATATAGTGGACTTCAGTTAGAGCCAGTGGGTTGAAGGTTTCAGTGTAGCTTCAGAGTGCTCTACACAGCCTAGGAATAAAAGTCTTGTGTAAAAACTAAATCATTTAAATAATGAATAAATAAAATTTATGTACTTTTTAACCACAAATGCTTGTCTAGCACTAGTTGGACTTCACACATTACATAGTCACAATGGAAAGGTCACGCTTGACATAGGTGGAAGTACCAAACCAAGTGTTTACAAAGCGAACATGCAAAAAAAGTCAAACACCCTTTGCAAAAAAAAGTAAAACAGTGACGTCTAATGATTTTGAAGTTGGACGAGAAAATGCAAGTTTCTTTCATCTGAAACGGCCCAGACATGCATTTTAGTCTTGGACTAGGCTTAAGCCTTCTCTGTGAAAACAGTGGTAAAAGTCTCAGCATTGTAGTCTAGTTTTAGTCAATGAAATCTTCATCCCATTTTCATCATGCTGTGTAATGGTTAAACTGTTAAAAAAAAAAAAAAAAAAAAAAAAAAAAAAAAAGGGTGGGGGGGGGGGGGGAGGAAAAAAAAAAACACACACACACACACACACACACATATATATATATTTTTATTATTATTATTATTTTATATATATATATTTATTTATTTATTTATTTATTTATTTATTTATTATTATTATTATTATTATTATTTTTAGATATATATATATATATATATATATATATATATATATATATATATATATATATATATATATATATATATATATTTATTTATTTATTTATTTATTTATTATTATTATTATTATTATTATTATTATTATTATTATTATTATTTATTTTTTTTTTTTTTTTTTTTGGTCTTGCGTCTTTTGCAGTACGCTTACATGAGCGCCGCATATTTAGGACACTGTGTCAAGCTAAAAAAAATTGTTAACTTTTAAATGCAGCACCTCTCGTCAATGTCAGTACCAAAGCAATGGCCCATCAGAAGAACTGAGTGTTCTTTTGAGTGTTCTTCTGAAGTGTTGCAAGTTTCTGTTTACAGTAGCAAGTTGGCATGACAACTGTTTTATTTGACGGCAGCGTGGCGTAGGATGTTCTCATAGTGGCTGTGTCTGGTTAGCCTAAATTATATAGCATTTCTTTAAGCGATTATCACAACTTGTTCCTTAAAAAAAGGAATTCTACTGTTTGCCTATTTCTATTATTTTCTGTTATTGTCGTTATTGCATCAGGTCTCAAAAGCGCATCTCGAGACCCTCACGTTCTACGCTGCGCTTTTTTTAAAAACCATTTCTGAGCACTGCGCCTTGCGTTTTTAGATGCAAAGACGCATTCTGTGTGATTCCAATAATTCCAAATTGCAATAGCCCATATTTCTCTATTAAAACACCAGTGGTTGAGTAAGTGCATTGGTTCAGCAACCACAATCACAAACAATATAGTCGAGATCTCATGACAGAAGACAGATTGGCTGAGTGACGCTTTCATTTTGATTGCTAGACTCCAGCTCGTTTGTCTGTGTTTTCAGATCATCATTGGTAGCGCTTCCGCTATAAAGAGCGAGCTCATGCGCCAGATTGCAAAAATAAGCAAAGTGCAGAAAATGTATCCTTATAACAGAAGCTCTGATTCAGGGATTTGAACTCTTGATATCTGGCAACCGCACACATGAAAGCTCGCATAGTAGAGACATGTACAGAAGTCCACAATCATATTTTGTCTTTTTGACAAATAAAAAGTGATTTTTGGTAAATTGTTCAAGTCAACAAAATTACATTGATATAGTCATACTTATCGTTTATTGACCTTATCGACGCCTCGTCTTCGTCTCGTTTTAGTCCTGGGAAAAAAGCTTGTCAACATTTTTCACCATAGTTTTCGTTAACAAAATGAACATTAGATAAGACCCTTATTTCTTGGCTGGAATTGTGAAGAGTATTAAAAACTGCAATTTGGGCCTTCAACCCGTTGATCCCTATTGAAAGCCGCTATATGGAGAAAAATCCTGGAATGTTTTCCTCAAAAACCTTAATTTCTTTTCGACTGAATAAAGAAAGACATGAACATCTTGGATGACATGGGGATGAGTAAATTATCAGGAATTTTTTATTCTGAAAGTGAACTAATCTTTTTAATCCATGTCAACTTCTGATAATTCCAATATACTGTAAGCGCAGTAACGTTTTAGCCTGCAAACATCTAGCAGAGTCATCACCTCTGATCGCCTGCACTTGTCTCAGCACTGGTAGAAACCTGCAGAACGACTTGCATCTAGAAACATTCTGGCAGCTGACATTCCCCCTCGCTAGAGGAAGGCAAGAAATGTTCTCTAGGCATGCCGAGTCGCATCAAGCAATGCTGGTGGAAGATGACAGGGCCTGAAACAGCAACATCAGCATCCGACTAAGAGCAACAAACTCAGCTGCTCTGCATAAATTTTCTACGCGCAGTATCTCCAAACACACTGCTTATACTCTATCACGCCTAGTGCCGCTGCATTCTTATATCTCAGCTCTCCTGTGAGACGTGCTCTTTCATATTCATAGATTTTCACGGTTGGATTTTTAAGGTCTTGCGATAGCAAAAGTTTCTCCGATATGTCATCACTTCGCCAGACGTTTTCCCATCCCTTCGCAAGGTCCAGAATATACTCGCACCTCATTACTTTGTTTTTTTTTTTTTTTTTTTCACCATTCTAATTTGTCCCCCCCTATAACGTCTGACAAAGAGTGTTTTCAAATTTGCACGGATAATGAGAGGTGTGAGAGTTGAAGCCGGAAATCCCTCAGCAGCAAGTTGGGGACACACGTGGAACACGTGGTTCTGGGTGAACTGAAGATATTTGTCTCCGACACCTCTTAGTCTATACCTGTTGAGGTTAGCTTGGTATCTCTCCCTCATGACTTGCACATTATTCCCACAAATATCTTAAAACCAGAAAGCTGCCATGTCAACAGCAGCAAAGAGAAACAAGGACAAGCTAGAGACGCTCAGGAAGGACAAGTCCCGTAATAGAGGGTTGTCTGGCAGGCTATCTGCTTTTTCTATCTAAGCGGAGGCTAATCAAATTGCACGTTTGGTAGCCTGTTGTCTGTTCTTAATGATTATTTCTTTCAAGCCTTCAGGGTCACAAGACCAAAAGAATCAAAACAGTGCAACGGACATGCTTCCTGTCATCGTCTTGGTCATTATTGCGTCCAAGCCGGCACTCGAATTCTAATGGGTTAGCCGGGCTAGCAGCGCGGCGTGTTTGCGAGGCATATCTGCTCGTTGAATCCCGAGAGAGGTGTGTGAGAGAGGGAGCACGGAAAGAGCAAAGGCCTGCTGTTGTCTCTTGTCACCATGGAGAGAAATGGACAGAGTAATTGCGTTGTTCCAGGGCCTGAGGAATCCCATCAGCCAGGAGCTGGTGCTGTCAGAGGACATAAAGATGCCACTAAAAACTTAACTCTCCACTGACACGTTGGGCGGCTCGGGCCTGCACAAAACGACAGGGAAAAAGACAGACAGATTAACCATGGTGGGGTGCAGATGAGAGCGAAAGTGCTTCGGAGAGGGTTTGGGAAACAGCCAGCTGAGATGAGGGCTGAGTGTGCCTGTTGCCAAGATTGTGTATGATGGATGTGAATGAAGTCGAAATAAATGCTCAGGGTTGCTTAATTCTTTCGCCGTCTACTCCGTTCTGGGAAATACCGGAGGTTTGCTAGGATGCTCAAATGAAGCTTATTTTCTCGCATTGTCAATAAGTGCACCTTTTTCGGCCATTTTTATAGACTGAGACAATAAGAGGGGAAATTAGTTCATCCCTGATGGAAAAAAACAAGATGATACTGGCTTAAGGTAGTTTTGAAACATTTTAGCTGGTTCGTTTCTGATCTAAGGTAGTTTACTAGGGCACTATGAAATCTTTTTTTATTTTTTCCGAAATTCAGTTTTTTTCCATTTTATTTTTTTTGGATTCAGTTTTAATGTTTCTGGTTAAATAATAAAGATATATTAATCAAAAAGCATGTCTAATTAATTGAACTTACACAATTTAATAGCAATTAAAAGTTGAACAAAGTTGCCCTATGAAATATATATTTTTTATTAAATTCAGGTTTATTTTTACCAGTACCAATACTGTTTTCCATTAATTTTCTGTTTTCCATTTTAATTTTTTTTTTTTTGTTAATAATATTATAATATCATAAACCTTATAAATATTACATTTATAAGGCCCTATATATACACTTTATTTTATTTTATTTTATTTTTATTTTTTCTGAAATTTAGTTTTATTTTTCTCCTGTGTTTTCCATTTAATCTTCTGGATTCCATTTTAGTGGTTTCATTCAATTTTCTCTAATGAACTGATTTTATAATAAATACTTTTTATTTTTATTTATTTATTTATTTATTAAAAAAAAAAAAGAAAAGAAAAAAATAAATTCTGGTAAATAATTTTACTGGTAAATATTTCCTAATAATCTTTTAATACTTTTATTCATAGTAATAGTACTAGGGATGGGTATCGTTAAGGTTTTAACGGTATTACTACTCTTACCGATACTGCTTATCGATCCGGTACTTATGCTTATACCGGTATTCTTATCTGTACTTTTTGTTTTAGGTTTATTTAGGCTATATAAACAAAACACTTATAAGTGTTTAATTAACATTGCTCCATATTATGTAAAATAAATATAATTTAATGAAATGTTTATAAAACATTAACTTGTAAATGCACACAGAAATTGATTTTGGTGTGCATATGATGTGCATGTGTTTGGTGTGCATATGATACGCAGTTTTTGGCGTTTATATGATACACAGTTTTGATGTGCACAAGATACGCAATTTTTGGCTTTTATATGATACACAGTTTTTGGCGTAGCCTACATATAATACGCACTTACCCCACACTCCTAATCCTAACAATTGCGTATCATATGCACACAAATTTCTGCGTATAAATAGAACACCAAACAGAAACTGTGTTGACACATCGGATTTTTTCACAGCTGTTCACGTCCAAGTCATAAACTGTGTTTAAGTGAATACTCTTCAAGCCGGCCACTTTGAAATATCTGTGTGTGTTTGATCGTTTGGACGCACACTCGAAGCCCAAAGTGTAATTTGCTTGTCTATTTTGGAGCGCACACAGAGCTCAGCCGGGGAAACAGCGTCTCTACCATGGATCACTGTGATTTCAACGTTTTATCAAACATGTCCCGCAATTTATCAACAGTAAAGATTGCATTTTACAACAATCACCGATTGTGCTGATTCTGACGTTAAGTAACGAATGCGCACCGCTGTGAAGGTAAAGAAGTTGAAAGAATAGTTTTACCTCATCTTCTTTTTTATGATCCTTGGAAGCTAACATCGAAATCAACAATAAAATTAGCTTAATAACACAGCCACAGGTCTGAAGTGTAAGCGGACGTTTGATTGTTTAGTTTTGTCCTCTGTCATTACAGTTCAACAGGGCTGTCATATTGAGCACTCTGTAGCTCCTCCGCGTGAGCGCGATCTCTCCTCTGAATTGCGAATAGCAAAAATGCATCATAGACAAATGATAGACTAGTATTACTGCATATAAAAACAGCTGGCGACTCTGGAGAAATAAAATTGGCAACATAATGTATATATGAAGAGTTCAGATGCAAAACCAGCTAAAAGCCATCTCGGTCAAAAATGAGATAATGATACTGAGTGAATGCTCCTGACACATATTATACGTCCATCAAATACTTTTACTTCAGACTCACTAAATTCCAGCCTCAGCCCAATCAGAAGTGCCAGTACTTACATAGCTGGTTTTGCATCTGAACTCTTCATATAGCAATAATTAATGTATGTGTATTTTTTTTAAACTCTCCAGTACCGATATCAGAACCGTTAACGCCAGAGCTTATCGATACTCCGGTCTTTCATAATTTAGCACCGGGGCCGATTTAATACCGGGTTTCGGTACCCACCCCTAAATAGTACTATCATGAGGCCTACTTTAAGAAATATATGTCTGTCACAGTTTCTTCAAGTTAAAACTAACTTCACATTCACACAGAAACACGCATGTTTGTATTTAAATTGTATTTTTGCGGCATACCATTGACAGATAGTCCATATCGTGTTTTGATTTAAGTTTACTGACCTACTTTTGATTTATTCAACCAAAATTTGGCAAATTCCATGACATTTTGCATTATGTTCTGCGTTATGTTCTGCAATTCTGTCCACATTTTCTGCATCGTGGAAATCATAAGGCCTTAGGTTTCAAGCTCTAACCAGCATGACTAGCAGTGTTCCGTAAAATTTAATAATTGTTTATCTGTTTGTGTGTCGATTGGTCAATCCATCCGTGTATGTCAATCCCTCTCTCTATATATCTTCATCCTATATCTATATCTAGAACGGAGCCCGATTTGAACCTTTATCTCCAGCGCGAGCGCCATAACACGTAGGGATCACCTGCTGCATGACAGCTCTGACAACAAGCACACATTTAATAGAAATCCACACGGGTCTATCATAAGCGGGAATTTGACAAGTTTCTTCTCTTTGTTAACTTCAAAAAGGGCTTAACATTGCCTGAGGAGCTCTCTTGTTAGCCGTTATCATTGCCCTATATGATAGGTGGGCTATTTGATCTCAGTGCACCAGCTCTCAGCACAATTAACGTTGCTGCATGAAGAGAAGTCGGGTCTCGGCGCTCCATACATCTCTCCAGCAGGGAGAGTTAATTGTGTTTTGAAAAATGGGCCTGGTTGCACGACTGCGACCTCTACTACTGTCTGTTCTCACCGGTTTGAGATCCCGCCCGGCTCGGAGACTTCCAACTTTCTGACACCTTTTGTTTGTAACTCAATTAGAGTGTCTTTTAAGGTCTATCCGTGCTGCTCACTCTGCATGCTTGTCCTCTGAAACATACCGATTCCAATTTTCTTAAATGGACTGGGGGATTGTGTGTTGGGTCTTCGCAACACAAGAAAAACACCATTCGCAGCTCAGGTGTTTGTGTTAGTGTGAAACCAAAGTGTCAGGCCTGTAATGTCGCGAGAGAAAGAACAGGTAACGCAAGCGGCGTCGGGCATCGCAAGCTAGGTGTTACCGGTCCCCGAGCGCACTCTCACACACTCAACAAATTACACAGTACCTCCTCTTCAATCTCCCAGTGGGACACAAAACCCACAACCGGTCATCTCCCAATTCCCTCTTTTCCAGTTCTGAGCTTCCTCTTTGTCTCCTATGCGTTTGAAGTCCTCTGAAGTGTTTTCACATGGGCCTAATCTCTTGTCTTCTTCTCTTCTCTTCCAGATGGTCACAAGAACAAAGAAAATATTTGTAGGCGGATTATCAGCTAACACAGTAGTTGAAGATGTGAAGCAGTATTTTGAACAGTTTGGCAAGGTAAGATCTAATTTTTTTCTTTTTCCCTTTGGCTGATTTCACAGAGAGATGTTTGCATATGATGAGAAATGCTGTCCCTCAACGGGCTCTTTCAAGACTTTCAAGCAGGCCATTTGAGATGTGGCCATTTGGAGATGAAAAACCAGCGTGCGCCTGGTCTCTATCGTCCAGTAGTAGTATGTAGTAGCCAAGACCTTTTGCTTAAAGCTGCTGTGTGTAATGCTTTGGACACTTTGTTTGTTTGAGTTGGTCAGAACATTTACTCAACCAATAGTATGTTTGTTTCTGACTTTATGAATAGATATTAATACAAGTTTCCCAATTTTGTTCTGATACACAAGCTTTTGATTAGTTTTGATTCAACACCCATTTTAAATCAATTTTATTTGATTAATTTGGGTATATTTTAGTTATAATGCTCATTTTGCTAACATCAGTCTTGCCAAGTCTGTGGTTTTCCAATGGAATTGGGCTACTGTAGCTATTGTAAAGCGACCTCAAAAATGTGATATTTAGCTTCTGGTATGCAAAGTATTTTACCCCCTGGAGCAAGATTTTTTTACCAAAAGACCTCCTCCAAAATGTGATTGGGCTAGTTTTGAGTAGCAGGGGGGGTGGGGTTGTTGTGAACACCTGGCAACCCTGGCTAACATGTTCTATAGACCAAAAAATCTTTTTACGAAATCTGTAATTTATACAGTGCGGTGTTTCAGACTGATTCAGTTCAATATCATGTTTTTAAAGGGGTCATGATATGTTTTTTAATTATTTTAATGTTACTGGAGATTTATTTATAATGTTGTTTTTTGCACTAAAAAAACAAAATAAACAAACGTGGAAAAATGATTATTTTCAACCCCAATTCTGAACGGGTCCTTTAAGGCTTGTCAGGAATCAGCCACTGTTACTGGCTGATGTCATTGAATAGGAAACAGTTTCAATGTCCCCTCGCTATTGTATGTGAGTGTTTTGACAACATGATCAAAATAAAAGTCATTTCTAGACAAAGCATTATGAAATCATTTTACTTACCGTTTGTGATGCAGCTGCATTCAGATCTAGTACCGCTTCATCTTTCAACAAATGTTTCTTTGTGAACTCTTCATGACACTGTGCCTCGTTTACGAAAAAAATGCTACGATCAATCCTCAGACATGATCCGGGATGCCATTACAAATAAACTATTCACTCGTTCCTTACACTGGGATCCTTCTGATATCTGTACAAAGATGCGAACAAGCTGTTTTAACCAAATGCATCAAAACGAACGTTCTATTACTCCATTTGTCCTATTGACGACAGACACGCATCTGCATGCTGTATCCAGTGTAGACAAGATAGCGGCAGTGATTGTAATTTCTATTTTCTTTCAAATAAATGCTTTGTTTATAATGAGGAGGACGTTTTAAGCTATGAAACTTGCAGAATGCTTTAATGGTACAAAGATCTTAAATGCCTAAAGATCAAGGCAAATTTGATTTCTCATGTCATGACACCTTTAAATGAAAAGAAAAGACTTGTGAGAGTCATTTGTTTCTGGAATCAATCTACATTTGTTTATGTTACATTTGTTATTTGTTATTACCTTGTATAAACTGAGTACTGAGGCATAGAGCAAAAGATTGATTTTAGGCCTTTGTGAATCAGTATCATTCAAGTCTTCAATATTTTTTTTTTTTTTTACCTGGTCCTACTTGAGATTTTGGTTAGCCTGATATTTGCCATACACATGCAGAAGATTGATATTTGTATGACCCAGGTGAACTTTTCTGTTTGCTGCATGATATTACTTTGAGTAAGTTCGCTGTCTCTCTCTATTTCAGGCTCTGTATAAATACCTAGCTCCATTTGTTTGTAATCAGCTGTGTCTGAGTGGACCTAACACACACTTGACTTGATTGAAGGGCTCAATTATGCAGATGTTTTACTTGCCCTGTGCTGTACGTCTTGCCCTGGGGGTGTTTTCACCAGCGCCAGCACTGGCAGTAGACAACCGCTAAATCATTGTGATTAAAGGAACGGCGGAGGATTTGTAGCTTCTTAGGTCACAAGACTATATTAGTCTTACCACAGCCCGGTTTATTGAGGCGCACTTGTCTGCCGTCCTTACGTAAAGCTGTAGATCGTTACTTTGAATGGGCAGCGTGATCCAATAACGCTAAAGACCTCAGCGCTCAGTGTCTGGTTGTTTATAAGTTGCGAAGCAAACACGCAGCCTAATGAAATGTCTGTCTCTTAAGACAAGAAAATTACAAATTGACCGTCCGTTGGATGCACACTTGTGAGTAAAGGCGAAACGAGCCTTCAAAGTGAGTTGTTAGAAGGTTGGATGCTCATTTGCGGCAAACTCTTGATGACTCTGCAAGTCCGCCCACCTGGAGGTTTTGCCACACTGTGGTGTCAGTTGAGCTGATACCCGGAGGTTTGTGTGTGTGCGTGGGGGCGTGTGTGTAGGCCAATTAACAGTGTCTCCTGGCGAGCGGTGGGTAGTGAGACAACGAGGATCCTGGGAGGAGAGCAGGTGGCATGGGGCAGCAGGGTCACAGGATCTGTCTCCTTAGAAGCTGTGTTCTTCCTGAGCGCTTTTTCTGTGCTATGACAGCTTACACACTCGCTCACACACGCGCGCACACACACACTCTCTCTTAAGCAGCACTATGGGGCATTTATTGCACAACACTGCAGAATTAAGATTTTAAAAGCCTTTCCACAAAGGCTCTTTGAGTTAGATCCACTTTTCATTAGCATACAGTCATTCCGTGCTAATGCGGCGTGTTGCCTTTTTACTTTTAGAAGGCATGCCTAAATAATTTCACTTGTTTCCTTCGAAACATTTTATATGCGTTAAGACAACAGACTTGGCATGGTTGGATTATAAATCTCGCCAAGATATTTTGTACATTCGACGTGACCAGAACGTAAAAGGCTGCCTCATGTGCCCTAATTACATAGGGTGGCTTATGCTTAGTCATAGGTTTATTGTAATCGGCTTGGAGTAGATCTCCAAACAAAGTACACTTATTCTGCTAAGTTGAAACAACTCCTGTTTACTTCATTACCACCCTCCCCACTCACTCTCTCTCTCTCTCTCTACCTCTCTCATTTTAGTGTTCGCTCTGCTGCTGTGGCCAGGCTTTAGTTTCATTAGGCCTGAGAGTTGTTTCCAAGCCAGTGCTCTGCCACAATCAGGCCTTTATGCCTCCTCTGTCCTGGTTCCCATATCGGCCTGGGTGAGAGCCAACTTCTACCATTTCAGGGGCAAAGCTTTAACCTTCTGCAGCCTAGATAGACAGCTTGTCCAACAAGTGCAATATATATTGCATGAAACAAATATTTTAAAAATACTTAGATAATTAGATATTTTGTTTTAATTTTAGTACAGTTATTCCTATTATTGGTCACACCACATGATGAGCCTGTCGCTCCAAATGACAAATGCCTTATCATTAAATATCTATTTAAAGAGGTGTGTGAAAAATGCAGCACATGGCATTAACTGCAGGTATTTCTTTGGATCCAGTTATTTCTGAACTTTGCCCAGTCTTGGCTGCTCAATTGATCCTTCACTGTAAGTTTGATTAACAGGCGATCTGACTACTCGCAATGCCAAATACGTCATTTTGTCTGACAAACAAACCAGACAGGAGAGTAGATTAAAGTCGGTGGACTTGAACTTAAAAAATGGTGTTTATTGACATCTTTTCATGGGTGAAACATGATATCTTCTGATGTTCATTCATGTTTATTTTGTGCTATAACTAGTAAAGATGAAGAGATGATCTGTTCATGTGCTGCTTGAACTGAGCAAAGAGTCAATTTAAAGTAGCGGGAGGTTGCTGGCTCAGGTTCTGAGATCATAGCATGAACATCTTTCTTTCTAGAAAATGAAATCTGGAGTTTGTGCTTGACTGTAGGGTCTGAATTAACATGCTGCCTATGGCGAGTGTCCATTTTGCTTTCTTAGGCAGTGGAATCTGTTAAAATAGATTAAAATAGTTATTATTAAATAAATAATAGATAATAAATTACTAATAAATGCATAATTACCGAACTAAAATAACATGCACTAAATAAATTTTTTTGCACTTAGTCTCATATTGTACAAAGATTAAACATAAATCATCTGAAATGACCCAAATTGCATAAAAAGCCATTCCAAATAATACTAAAATAAAGTATTTTATATAAACCATCAATTGAATATAAAAGCACAAAAACTGCCGATCTGGGACATATATCTGTAATGGAAAACACTCTGCAGTGGTCGCACCACATGATATTTCAAATTCAATCACTATGAAATTCATAATAAAAATAAATACTTGTAGAAATAACTTAATATTCATTTTTTTTTTTTTTTTTTTTTTTTTTTTTTTTTTCATACCACATAATATCCAAATGTGGTAACTACATACCAGCTGTTAAATCTTTTTTTATTTTTATTATATATATATATATATTTTTTTTTTGCCAAATTTGAAAAACAAACTTGCCTGATGCTTCCATGGGTTATTGGCAAATTGCTATATGATGCAAAGTTCTATCTTTGAATGGATTTCAACAAAAGTCTCAAAATGGTAGTTTCTTGATGGTCGCACCACATGATATTTTATACAGGATTACATCATGTCAAATAGTGCAGAAAATTAATCTGAATAAAATTAGGGTAATTTCAAAGACGTTTCCAAAACAACCGTTATGGCCAAGCGGTCGCATCACATGATACTTTGACACTCTGAATAACAAAAAAATGACAAGTAACTAATATTTTTTTGAAAAGTTAAAGTGGGTCCATACATAGGAGAGGTACTTAATAGATATGGCATCTTTTTAATGCATTTAAACCAATTTTTATCGGAAAAAAAATGCAGCTGGACAGAAAATGTAGGTGTCACACCATTGACCCATATGTGTAATTTCTTTTTATTTTTCCTGAGCCCACATGACCTTGGTTACATCAGCAGGAAAGAGAGTTTCTTTTAGAAGCAGAAAAAATGATCACGTTTTGATTTGACTGAGTTAGCATTACGTACACCGATAAATTATTAACAGTAAGACCAGGGAAATTACTTTGGAAAGTAAATAAGGTCAATTTTGGTTTCATGTTGTGTTTAAAAGTGAGAAATCCAACTGAAAATCATCTGGTTGATTTTTGAAAATCAATGTTCATTCTTCACAAAGCATAATTTTTCTCCGCGGAGCGTCCTGCTTTCTATTTTTGACATTGAGCAAGGTTTAATTTTCTCTGTGGTGGTTTTGACTCATGACTCACTGACCAGCCCACGTTGAACGCTGGACGAAGTAAACTGTAATCACCAGTTTGGTGACAGACTGTGTATTGTCATGTTTCTGTAATGAAATGTCACAGTTTACTCTTTCTCCCAGCTTCAATATTCAGTGAGGACAGTGTGTTGTCTGTAATGACTGCATCCCGAGCACTCACTGTTAGTTAATTTAGCATACCTGGTGAACCGCTAACATTTAATAACGGCATTCGATTTACCTCAGGCTCGGGTAATAAAAACAGTGCACTGCTCTATTTGCAAGCCTCGCTGCATCACTGAGCCCTTAAAGTCTGATTTGATAAGCTTGTTTAACGAGAGGTGTTTGTGGATTCGCTGTGAAGAGTTTATTTCAGACGCATTTTCCTCATGTGCACGGCGAGAGTGGAAACATGACAGCGGTTCTGGAGTGTGAGTAATGGCGGCCGTCCAAAGTTGTCTTAAAGACGCATCGTCTTCCTCTCCAAGGTTAGTTCCTTTGCGCTCACCGCTGGCCTTCGGCGTCATCATCTCAGGGTTTATACCTGACTCTGTGTAAAGCTGCTTTAAGACAATCTCTGTTGTTAAAAGCACTTATGAATGAATTGAATTGGATCGAAAGGTTACTGTGCATAAGCAAATAAAAAAGATTAGCGAAAGCTTCTATGAAAACAGGGATAAGATTTAACACCACACCATTGCTTAAATGCTATATGTAACGGTTGTGTTCAGTGAGTTTCCACTTCCTGTGTGTGCAGCTTTGTGAGCATTTCATGGTTTATTTTCTTTTAATGTCTTAGCAGGAACTTCATTGTCTGGGCAGAGATGTGTTATTTCTTATCAAAGGGCCCTTTGGACTGCTTTCCTCCGTAAGACTGGCCGGGGAAGTGTCCTCTATTCACTGCGAGGGTTAGCAGTAAATCCCTGCGGACTTCTATGGAGCCTGTAGCCCTTAAATGTTCTCCACACATCAGTGGCCTCGTACAAGTGGGAAGTCACTAACAAAAGGTAGAAATTCTTAAGGGCGGCTGAAATACTCAATCACGGGCTCCCCGCTCTCCAGTGCCCTCTGGAGTGAAGGGAGAAAACAAATGAGGAGCTAGTGAGGGATGAAAAGGGAAGGTGAGGGAAAGAAGCAGCTTTTGAACTGGCTGGGATTAGTTTTAAGATGATGCGCTCTCTCCAGACTCCTCCCTCCCTCTGCTCCCGTCCTCCCTTCTCCCTCCCTCCTCTCATCCTCGGCGAGCCGAGCCCACACCTGTATTTGTTTCGCTACCGAGTCTTTAACAAGGTCTCAAAATGGCTTTCACAGCGCTTGTGTTAACCAGTGAAACCAAATCTTCTTGTGAAGATTGAAAACACAATTGATTTTGGGCAGGGCTGAGGTCGCCGGCCCAGACCTCGCTCTCTTTCCGCCTCTGTATGCTCTCGCGCGCCTTGAGATTGATCTCTATCCTTCTTTCATTCCGTTTTTTTCTCCATTGTTTTTCTTTGGCTGGACACACAGCTAAAATGTTTTTTGATCTTTTTTTTTTTTTGTTTGTTTTTTTTTTTTATCAAAATGTCACCTCACGTTTCAAAACATTTCCAAAATCTATAATGTTCCAGTAGTATGTGTAATGGTAATAGTAAGATTTTTAATGTTTTTAAATGCGTCTTTTCTGCTGATCAAGGCTGCATTTATTTGATTTTAAAAATACAGAAAAAATGTACAATTGTGAAATGTTATTGCAATTTAAAATAGTGGTTTTCTGTTTTAATATACTTTAAGATAGAATTTGTTCTTGTGATGCAAAGCTGAATTTTCAGCTTCATTACTCCAGTCTTCAGTGTCAAATGATCCTTCAGAATTCATTCTAACATGCAGATTTGTTATCAATGTTGGAAACAATATTTATTTTGGAACCCGTGACACTTATTTGAGAATTCTTTGAATAAAATGTTAAAAAGAACAGCGTTTATTTAAAATAGAAATCTTTTGTAACAATATGCACGGTATTTTTAATCAAATAAATGGAACTTTGAGCATAACAGACTTCTTAAAAAAAAAAAAAAAAAAAAAAAAAATCTTACTCCCAAACTTTTCAAACGGCAGTGTTCATAATGCATAATTATGTACACTGCTGTTTGAAAACTTTGGGGCCAGTAAGATTTTTATTGCTTTTTTAAAAAAAGTCTTTTCTGCTTATCAAGTCTGCATTTATTTGATTAAAAATACAGAAAAAAACTGTAATATTGTGAAATATTATTGCAATTTAAAATAGTGGTTTTCTATTTTAATATACTTTAAAGTTATTTCTGTGATGCAAAGCTGAATTTTCAGCTTCATTACTCCAGTCTTCAGTGTCACATGTTCCTTCAGAATTCATTCTAATATGCAGATTTATTATCCATGTTGGAAACCATTTTTTTTGGAACCTGTGACACTTATTTCAGGATTCTTTGAATAAAATGTTAAAAAGAACAGCATTTATTTAAAATAGAAATCTTTTGTAACAATATGCACTACCGTTCTAAAGTAAATTTTTTCTTTCTTTCTTTGAAAGAAAATAATTCTTTTGTTCAGCAAGGATGTGGCACATTAATAAAAAGTGATAGTAAAGACATTGTTATAAAAGATTTCTGTTTTGAATAAATGCTGTTCTTTTTAACTTTTTATTCATCAAAGAATCCTGAAAACCATCACAGGTTTCCAACATTGATGATAATTAGCACATTAGAATGACTTCTGAAGGATCACGTGACACTAAAGACTGGAGTAATGTCTGATGAAAATTCAGCTTTGCATCATAGACATACATTATATTTTAAAATGTATTCAAATAGAAAACTACTATTTTAAATTGCAATAATATTTAATTTTTTTTTTTTTAACTTTTTTTCTGTGTTTTTGATCAAATAAATGGAACTTTGATGGGTCTTACAGGTCCCAAACTTTTGAACGGCAGTGTATATGAACTAGTTACATAACACAGTGAACAATAACATTAACGAATATTTTAATCTGGTATCTGTTTATTTAGAATAGTGAATTATATTTTAACTTTAATGATTAAATAAATGAATGATTGCTTCATTCATTTTATTGTTAAGTGGTACACCTTGTCCTTCATATTAACTTATTTTTTCCAGCAGAATGATGTAATTATAGTAATTGCCGGTAGGGGTGAGCGGCCTGTTGCTAACCATCCCAAATTTGTCCCCCTAGTCTCCTCGTCCTCTTTCTCAACCTCCCCAACATTTTAGGTGTTCTAATTGTGCATGAATACCGTAGTACACTTTTGTACGTTTAAAAGAAAAAAAAAAAAAAAGCTTCAAATTTCTTCTTCTTGGCAGAATGCGCTAGGGACCTGTCTTCTAACAGTTGGTGTGTAAATGATCTTTAAAACATTTTGCTGAAGGAAAAATAAAACACAGGGTACCCAGAAGATTTCCCCTCAGTTGTCGGGGCGGCTCAGAAGCTTTCAACCCAGCGACTCGCTCACGGTTACAGGCTCTAAAGCACAGGCTCCGAGATCTAGCTTAGCGGGACTGTTTGAAAGAAAAATGAGACAAATGATTTAACGCTCTTCCTGACCTTTGTTTGCACTAAGTATTGGCTGTGTTTCCAGAAGTCAAGGGGGGATGATTTTAAAACGCCCACAGGAGAATTGGAAGTTAAACTGCTTCTTGGCAATGATTTCCATTTTGATTCCGCGCTTTTCCTTCTCGTCTCCTTAAGTCTGTAGTTCGGCAGTACATCTTGTTGTTCAGGACCTCCCCAGAGTACATCATTTATAACCTTGCGGTGATGGATTGGCCTTAGTTTAGCTGCCTCGTATGCACCAGAAGGCCTCTGTGCTTTTACCGTATACCCATCAGCTAGTTTTCGTCTTTGATGGCATTATTTACCTGGACGTCTTGAAATCACGTCGTTCAATGGAAAGAGCTTGACCACATTTGGCTAACTTAATCGCTCTAATCACTCTCTGTTAATTGCTTTTTCCTCGTCAAAGTCCCTGTGCTGTAAGATGATTTAGAGGGCATGAAAGCTGGAATCAAGGTCTTGTAGATGTCGTCAGAGCTGTGGCGACGCCATGTTGCGTCATGCGGCCTGACTTTATCTGTGACCCTTAAAACTGAAGTGTGTTTTATGGATTTAGATTATCTGTAGCAGATGGTTTGTTAACTTTTAAGTCACATGTTGAGGGGATAACATGTTTAAGCTATATTTAATTAGCGTTTGGGTTTTAATTAAGATGTATTTAAGCTTAAGGTTCCATAACAAGATTGGTTTATAGGGCTGTAACGATATTATCAACATCGTGATATCGCGATAGCAAAACTGTCTTGATATTATTGTGGTCACATGATGATATGAAACGATAGGTCTTCGTTGCAAAAGTGTGGTTTTTAAACTTCTTGTTCTAACATAAAAGGTCTTTAAAGTTGTGTTTTGGGTCATTATGCTTTAACGCAGTACCTGTCAAATGAACAAAATCTGAAAGCACAAGATGACTTGATCCCTTCATCAAGTCTGTTTTTGCTGTTCGTATTACTTCGTTCAGGTGATCAGCTCATGATCCGGTGTTTCTGCACCTCAGAATGGCTCCGTTCACAGTGAATGAATGCAGTAAACTTGTTTATTGCACGTGCTGAGAGTTTACCGTGCATTGGGAACAGGACTACCACCAGTTATGCTTTATTTTCTGGAGTTTACCTTCTACATAAAAGCTCTATAAAAGCTGTTGTTTCCGTCAAAATAAAATCTTAAAAGTAAAGCTAAGACTTGGCCTAATCGGCCTGACGGGGGGCGCTACAGTGAACAGAAGTACAAAATCGCTCATAACTCCTAAACCATTACTTGCAGGTTCAAGTGTCTTATGTTGTTGGAATCCTTGGCTCAGATTCGATTGTGAGCCCATTGTGAGTTTGTTAAATGATTGAGAAGATGAAAAAAAAAACGAAAAAAAAAAAAACCTACTGTTGTGAACTAGTCTTAGGTTTTTCGCTCAAACACTGCAGTACAATTCTCTGGACTCTCTAGGTCAATAATTACCAAAACAATTTTGAAATTCACCCTTTGGGAAGCTATAATGGGGTCTTTTGGCAAAGGGACCTATCCGAATTTACCCAAAATCCTATAAAGCCTAAAGAAAAACTCAAAACTTCACGAAACCTGCTGTACACATGCAACAGGTGATTCTAAACAAGCATGCAATGTTTTAAGGGGATCGGACCACAGCTGGCACTCTAACTGTCTAACGGTTTAATCATTGATGTAGGTGGGTAAGGCCTTGCTAAATAATATGTAATGTCTTTTTCCATATATGCTTAAATGCCGTAAGCGCTTGAACCCCGGTAATCGCTGCTTGGAGCTATATTTATTTTTATTATTATATTCTAATTTGTTTGGCTTCCTAAAAACCATTGTGAATGTAATTTAGACTGAGACAGTACATCACAAATAAAAAAAAGGGTGGAGTCCTTTCAGGTACAAGTTTTCTTAGTTAAGAACATGGGTTGGAGCTCTTAATTTTGAACTCTCAAAGTGCATTAGATAGAATAATTGAACTACAAAAATTTTTCATGGTCTTCATGTCCAGTCATTTACGTTTATGCATAAAACCATATATAAGCACAGATTGCCTTGATTGATTGAGTCACTGAGTCATGTGTGGATAGATACGCCTCTGGGTCTGGTCACATCTGTTTAAAGGGCCAGCAATTTTTAAGGAGATTGAGAAGGATTTTCGGACCCTTCTAACACGAGCAAATCTCCGAGAGATAGCACACCTCAAAGCTATTTTAGGTTGAAGGGAAAGACGGAAGAACGTTTCAGGTAAAACGCTTCTCTTGGATTGCCCACATTTTCGAAGTTTTTTTTTTTTTGGTCAAAAGATCTGCTTTGGCTTCAGCTCAACCTTCTGCATTGAGTGGCACTATCAGATCAGCTTTGGCCGGTCCCACTGTGCCTGAAGCCGCGCCGGCCGATTGCGATCTTTTCCACCACTCCCTAGGCATAGAGTGCACCAATTAAATCAGCTCGGTGCTCTATTAGGATTTAACGGGGAAAAAAAGGGACCCATTTCTATAGAGACCATGACATTTCCAATCCCCCTACTGGCACCACCCGTTCACCTGTGGAGATAGCCTTGGAGTGGTAATAACTTTTGACTCAGGGGGGCTTCTGTGATCTTCAAGCTTCCAAGATGTGGCCAAATAAGCCTCCACCTGCCAGGCCGGCTCTTAGAGAGAGAGGCACCGCTGTGTCCCGTTGCGCCGTGAGCTCACAGGAAGTCTGCACCGGGCTGATATTCCACAAAGCTGTCCAGGAGCACGGAAGCAAAAGCAGGTTATGAGTGACAGCTTCCTTTCACTCTCCAACGTGACGGTTGGAAAACAGGATTATCTCAGCGTAATTCAGACCGTGGTCCGTTGTGAACTTTAAGAGGCGCTTTTTTGGTGATTATTTTTTTAATTTCTCCTTCGGCGGAGAAGATTGATACGCTCGTACGTCTCTCATCAGCTCAAAGAGGCGGATGCGAAGCAACGAGAACATTTAAATGCTCAGCGTGAAAACAGTCAGTGTGAGCTCGAGAGAAAGACGCGGCGATGAGAGAGAAATTATAACTAGAGTTGTCTCTCCTCAGCGTCCCTCCAAAATCTGATTGGGCTGACAGCATGGGTGCTTATTTGGCGCGGGGCCGCCTGAACGCTAACACGCTGTTACACGTCGTGCACGAGTAACGGAGGAAAAAACACATAAAACAATGTCCCATTGGGATAACTACCTCTCCCACTCAAAATGCTTTGAAAGCTTTAAATGGCCTTGTTTCTGTCCCCCACTCTCCTTCCACCTTATGCTCGCTAGAAGGTATGGCTTGTTTTTTTTCTCCACGCAGCTTGATGCAAAGCTTTAATGAAGCCTCAAAGGTATTGGACATCATATACAATTACTGGGCTTACACAGCGAAGAATGGCTGTATAACGTACACTAGCGCTGGGCTGGGGCTCCCGTGGACTGGTGCCAACATGGTGTGAGGGCGAGATAGAAAAAGACACACATAAGACAGAAGAAACATCCGCACGTAATTAGACAGAATTCGCTCAGAGACTCAGCCTCTCTTAAAGGGCATGTCCTCTTAGATGAGTGTCAACAACTGTGGGGTTCTGCTGTGTTGCTTCTGTAGATGCAGAGATTGAGGTGGGGGAGGCGAGAAGGATAAATGGATGAAGCAGATTGGATTGATAAATATGTTCGCCGCATGCTGGCGCGCACACGCGTGCTTTAGCGAGCTCTTCACGACTGTTTGAGGCGAGCACGCAAGGAAGCGGTGAAGGACTCTCCAGGCTGCAGTGCTAATTAACTCAAATGCCAATGCATTACCTGCCTGCTTTCTTTGTTTTTGTTTTTAACCAACTCTCACACCGTCCCACTCCACGGGCCTGAGTTGGGCACAGTAATGCGTCATTTGAAGAGCACGGTAAGGTTGAATATGCACCGTGGGGGTTGTGGGTTTATTGTCACTGGAGATGGATCCCGTGGAGTGGTGTAGCAAGAGGCCAAGGTTAAGTAGTCCATCACGAATTGCATGAAGATGCAACTGAGATGGCATGCGAGCAATGAAGAGCTTATGTGTGTTTAATTTATTTAAACAAGCAAATTCAGCTTCTGTAGTAAATCTTTACACCACGAGTCATTTATAAAGCTTTTTGTCAGATTCTAATTGGATAGACGTACCACATGCGCCAGAGCGAGTTTGGGCATATCCCTCTGTGCTCTAATGACAAACACATTTGCAATGACAGATATATACCAGACTTCAGGAAATGATACTTTCTTAGGCAAGCCACTCCAGCGCGGAGCCCAAGCGCCCGCTGCCCTCCTCCCCATACGCTGGCTTCCTTCCCAGGCAGTGATCCTTTTTAGATTTGACTTATGAAAATAAAAACACTCGCAATCCATTAAAATGAATTATATTTTGCTGACTGATTTATTGTCCCCTGAAGGTTTCCAACAAGAATAACTTGGCATTAAATGTCACCTTGAAATGGATTAAAGGAGATAGATATTGTAATTGTTTTCACTGTCTGAGTAAGTTTCGCTGTGGATTTCAGGCCCTCCCGACAGTCTTTATCAACGCCGTGGGGGGAAACGGCGTTTCGAAATGTCGCAGGGATGCTTTTGAAAAGACAGCTTGTCAGTTTCATCTGAGCGTCGATGAGGAGTCGACCGGCCTGCCGGTGCCATTGCCTCGGGAGCCGAACTTCACAATGAGGGAGTGAATGATTCGGATGATTAAAAAGAAGACTAGTACAAGCGCTCTAATTTCTCTCCACAGCAGGTGGTTGACATCCATCCTTCCAAACAGCTGGTGGGAGGGTGGGCCAGGGGCTGGCGAGGAAGAGGTCTGGGCCCGGTGCCCCCCTCACCCGCCTTAATGACAACACACTGCTTCCCCAGCGTCCAAACAGCAGCCACACGCGCAGATGTTCAATCTGCGTTTCTGACGAATTGCTGTCGAGACCGCTCAGAGACCCCAGAGCGTTTTCAAATTGTCCTGTATGTCTGGCCTTCCGGCACTTGCGCTGAATGGCCACATATTGCAAATAGCATCAAAACATGCTTTGCAGGGTGTCTGGGGGACAAATTACTAAATTAATGTTGAAGCTATGGGGTAGTGGTTAAGTTTGATTCTAGCTTGTGACTAGCATTTCCTTGGTTTCTGTCATTGAAATTGTAGAATGGCCAAAAATAAAATTAATTGTAAAGCTGTAAACACAACTAACACATGAAAACTAAATAAATAGCGAACCGCATGGCACGTGTCTGTTTGAAGTGCCAACGTTAAGGGCACCCAAACGAAGACTAAATCATTCACAGCGTGACGCGTCAAGAGAAGAAAGGCCAACTGACTTCAGTTTAGGGGTCCAGACTTAATTAAAATTATCACATGCTGCAGAGAATCAAGCAGAGATGCATGCCGTGTTCCGCTACGATAAATAGAAAGCGCGACTGCAAGAAGAAAGCGGGCGAAAAAGTGACTTTCACCCCACCTTCTTCTGTGTTTGATCTGTCGCAGTGGTCCAAACAGGCTGACCGCACCACCCTGGGTGTCAAAGGGAGCTCTTTTAAGTCTTTCGCAATCTCCTGCACCCTGGTGGCTCGGAGTCTCGGTGCCATCTCTGCTAATTATTTTGTATCAGGAGTGAGTAGGATTTTAGACACTGATGTGATGGAGGTTTTCTGTCCCAGTCCTCCCAGTGCTGATGGGCGATTTCCTCACGGTGCCAGGTTGCCCGTGGTTGGCACAGACTGCCAATCCCTTTGTTTATGAAGAAGCAGGCGGATGGCAGTCACCGCAGAATGTGTGTGAATGGAGGGGATTTTGCTAGCTTTGTGGACCAAAGCCCCCCTTTCTACATGACAAGAGCAAATTACAATACTCCAAACACATTGGTAATGTTTTCTTTTGTTTCTTTGTCATTAATGTTTCTTGTTCCTTAACCATCAATGGCTTCACACAAAATGCAGTAGTGATAAATGCTGTTACAAGAGTGACAATCATGTTGTATAACCAAATTGACTCTCTTACATTGTAGGACTCGCAGAAATTGAGAGTTGAGCTGCGTGCCAGCTAAATGTTTTAGATCCATTTGTTGTCATCCCATCATAGCAGTTTGTGGTAAGAATATCTGATGTCATAAGTTGCCATCTTTGATATTTGTTTACTTGTGTATAACTGTTGTCGCAATACACATAGTTTCAAAGCAACTTTACAGACTGGATTGGCATATTGTGATTTTATGTTTTATTTGTGAAGAGAAAAGATGTGTTTTATTTGTCCAAGGATGATTTGAAAGTCATAGCTGTCACTAAATATGGTTATTAATTTCAAAATGGGATGCACAATAGATCACTACCATAGTTATTGTCTAATATTAGATGTTTTTCATTTTACCGTATCTGTCAGTATTTGGATATTTAGTTGTGTATATTTGCTTCCTTTAAATTATTTAGATGACCTTTAATTTATTAAAATGTGCTTGTGATCTTTAAACACAATTTTCCATACTACACATTACAATATTGTGATACTTAAAAAGCAGTTTAAAAGTTTACATCCTCTTGATTTCTAATACTGTGTTGTTACCTGGATGATCTACAGCTGTGTTTTGTTGTTTCATGATAGTTGTTCATGACTCCCTTGTTCGTCCTGAACCGTTAAACTGCACGCTGTTCTTCAGAAATATCCCTCAGGTCCCACAAATTCTTTGGTTTTCCAGCTTTTTTTGTGTATTTGAACCCTTTCCAACAATGACTGTATGATTTTGAGATCCATCTTTTCACACTAAGGGCAACTGAGGGACTCAATTGCAACTATTACAGAAGGTTCAAACTCTCACTGATGCTCCAGAAGGAAAAACCATACATTTGGGGGATATGTACATTTTTCTTATTTTGCCTAAACATCATATTTTATTCATTTAGTAATGGCCTTCAGAGGCTACAGAAGATAATTACATATTTTCCTGAAGGCAAAATAAGTTAAATTTACCCTGATCTTCAAATTCCAAAAGTTTTCACCCCCCAGCTCTTAATGCATTGTGTTTCCTTCTGGAGCATCAGTGAGTGTTTGAACCTATAATAGTTGCATATGAGTCTCTCAGTTGTCCTCAGTGTGAAAAGATGGATGTCAAACTGATGCATTCATTGTTGGAAAGGGTTCAAATACACAAAAATGTTGGAGAACCAAATAATTCGGTTAATTCAGGTAAAAACACAGTATTAAGAATCAAAGGCATGTAAACTTTTGAACCGGGTCATTTTTATAAATTCAACCAATATTTTTTTCTTGTGGACTATATGTAAACATCTTTTATGTGAAATATCTTATACAGGTCAGAACTAAATAACCAATAACATGCATTTGCTAAAATACTTAACATTTTTATTGATTCTCACAGTGGGGTGTAAACTTTTGACCTCATCTGTATTATAAGTAATAGTGCTGTAGGTAAATTCCATCAGTCTCTGTGGCACGATCAGCGAATATTTGCATAGGACAGAGTTTGTATAGGTATTTTTGACCTGGACTAAATTTGACACACATCAAATAATGCACTTTTTCCAGCTACAGCAGAACTTTCTGACTTTCATTTTCTCCCTTTTACTGGAGGACTGACCTTGCTCCCTTGAGCTTTGCTCAGCCAAGCCCTTTCTACCCCTGAAACAGATAACAAGCTTGCTCTCTGCCGCTATCCTGCTTCCCCATGACCTTTCATTTCATATCTTCCTCCATCCCTCTGTTTCTCACCCACATGCTCCATCCATCTCTTTTCAGTTTCATGCTCCTAAACTTTGTTTAGAAAGAAGAGAACAATGCGACTTTTTCTTTTAAAAGGCTGCATGCTGCAATTTACTTTGATTGTTGGCTTTTTAAAACCGTTTGGATGTTTTATAGCATTCTGGGGTGCTATGGAAACAGTTTAGTTTGAAATCTTTGTCTTAGTCACCTTGATAGCGCATGACATGTTCATAATAGAATGGTGCTACTGTGAGCGGAACAATGCATGCATGCATTATTTTGGTTTTCTCTGCTAACACGTCTGTTTTAATTCTTTGGTTTTTATTTATTTATTTTAAAATCTCCAAACTCGGATTTGACATTTATTTTTGCAAATCACTGCATTATTATTCGCTGCATTTGCATGATACGTTTGAGGTTACGGTCATTTGCCGGTATTTGTACCCTGAACTTTTGTCTCAAAATAACAACGTTAAATACTGCAGAAAATAAAACAAGGCGCAGGCTTAGAAAAACGTAAAAACCAAAATATTGGGCGACTAAACAATAAAACTGTGGCTTCTATCCTGTTAGGGAGTGAATAATTGCATGTTACTGGAATGCACCAAGCCTGAATGTGACCTTTCAGAAGCACAAAATACATATACATGCGCTGTGGCAAATAGATTTCATTCTGCACGTCTTTTATATTCTAATTTAGTGGGAATTTATGCATGCCATGGGAGAGATTTCAGAGACGGCGTTCAAGCCTCTCCGATTTGGCGTTTGGAACATTAAACACAATGCACCGTGTAAAAGCATAGCTTGTTTGGAGTGAAGGATTTGAGAGAGAGAGAAAAGCACGAGAGAGTGAGAATAAGTCAGGGAGGGAGGGAGTGAGTGACTTGTATCTGAGTTTTCCCTACAGCTGCCGTCTGTGTGTTTGTGTGTGCACAAATACGATTTTTGGCAGTTGTGCCTTTGTGCCTCTGAGTTCAGGAGTCGAGCTTCAATCCTCCGCTTTCTCGATCCCCCCCACCCCACCCCATCACACCTGATTCACTCTGACAAAAGGCCCTAATGGCTCAATATTTTACTGTGGCTTTTGAGAGCAGGCGGAGAGAGAGAGAGACTCTCGGAGCCCATCTGTCGCATCTGCTCCCCCTTCTACACATGTGACATTCACTCAGGAGTCTTTTAATTCAGGAGCGCAACTTGGAAAGAGCTCTTCGAGCCTGTGACAAATTGCTGTGAAGTGCGACGATCGGATCGGACTTGCTCGTTCGTGCGCTTGCGTTATCCGTGCATGTTTGAGCGAATACACATCTGGTTGGCAAGGTTGACTTCGATGAGGCAGGCCGTAGTTCGCTAATTGAAGCATCATAAACATGCAAGTTAAAAATAAACAAACATGCGTTATGTATGTGCATTCTAGAACCTATATATCTATCTGTCTATATATATCTGTCGTATGAACAAGCTTAGCTGCTGTCTTTATTATTTTATTTTATTTTGTTTTATTTTGTATTTTATTTTATAATTTTATTATATATTTTATGCTTATTTTTTGTAACTCAGTTTCATTAGCCTCAACCACCAGTCATTTTGTTTTATTATTTTATTTTATTTTATATTTTATGCTTATGTTTTGTAACTCGGTTTCATTTGCTTTTACCAGCAGTTATTTTATTTTATTTTATTTTATTTTGTAACTGTTTCATTAGCCTCTACCACCAGTCATTTTATTTTATTTTATTTTTTTATTTTATTTTATGCTTATATATTTTGTGAATATATTTTGTAACTCAGTTTCTGCCATGAAAATAGTTCAGTTGCTGACATGCCATTAAAAACTATATTACTACAACCAGCCCACCAACACTCAGTTATTAATCCTAAGCATCTTTATATCTACATATAAAACAAAAAAGAAAAACTACCTATTCTATCACCAATTTCATTAGCCTCTACCACCAGTCAATTAATAAACCTAAACATCTGTTGTGCACCCACAATAAATTAACAGGGAATACGTATTCTATCAACAACTTTACCAGCCTCTACCAACACTCAGTTAACAACTACATCAAACTCAATTTCCAGAGGCTTGTTCCTGAGCCACCGAATGACCTTCAGTTTGCACACTTTCCTGCCTCTGCCATACAAGAGGGCTTTTTTCCCCCCGTAGAGGCCAAACTGGGGAAACTGAGTGCGTTCTCCCAGCACTTAATAACCATTCACACTATCAGAATGCTTCATTACACACCTTGACCTCTGTGGCATTTTCTCTTCACTCTGGATTTTACGGCAGCTCTGCAAAAAGAGTCTGAGAGAGAGAGGGGAAAGGAAATAGCAAGAGAGAGAGAGAGAGAGAGAGTCTGATTGTCAGGTGCAGTGTTTTGTAATTACTGTAGCTGCAGCTGTAGAGTTGAACAGTTCTGCTGGCTGGCTTTATTAGATTCTGTCAAACATCTCTCTCCCTCACAGACACACACACACCACAAACACACACAGATCACCCCCTTCCTTTGCAGTCTGTTTCCATCTGAATGCTTTATACTGAGAAAACCTGTTAAAGGAGAAGTGGTCCACACTAATCCTCATCTCACACTGTGATGATAACATGAGTTAGGGCCGCCTTTAAAAACATCACACACGTAACCGAGCATTGACTTCGCTAAATGACTTCAGCTCCGAAGCCGGTTTATGTAACCTATAAACACAGATTTTTTGTGGTGATTGCTAACGCAAGCAGCACTGTTGCGATTGCTCATACATAGTGTTATGGATTTGAACAAATTCCCATTGCTGGTGGTAAACTACACCGTTTGTGATCATGCAGTTTGTTTTGAAGAGATGATATTGCTTTGTGACTAGACTTTAAAAAAGTATCCGAAATATCTAAGACTAAAATATCATAGGGTGGACACTTTTGACAATAGGTAGCTCTATAAATAATTATAGTATTAATGTGTTGATTAACTGATTACTTAATCTCCGCTCTTGCTTACTTAGAAACGAAGAACACTCTGGAAACCACCCAAAACATTCTGGCGATTAAAAAGGGAAGGTTTTGTACGGTTAAGCTTTGCTCACTTTTCCTTTCGAACATGTCAAAAACCTAGTTTTTATAACCATTTCAGTGAGTCATGCTTGATTACTCTGTTATTCATTCATCTGTATCTGTCGAAATGTTTTCATGGTCCTGAAGGTCTCTGAGGTAAGCATATCTCTGGAGCTGATGACTGAAGTAGCTGATATAATTAGCAGCAGTATTGTAAGAGAGAGGAGGAAAGAACAGCGAGTATCAGTCATCTGAAGATGCCACGACCTCTGCTAAGCTTTCTGAGTCAGCAAGAATGACTTGACCTACACACACTTACAGCCTCACAATATTTTCCCTTTATTCTCTCTCTCTCTCTTTCTCGTCTCCTCTTCATTCCTTACACGCTCTTCAAGGTTCTGCCAGCTGGCATGCAGGCAGCAGTCCTTATTTTATGTCATTTACAAAAACGTCATTGGCATTTTACGCATCATATACCCAAATGTGTCCTTCTGGGGTGGCAGATTCGTCCTAAATTTATCTGTTGAGATTTAACTCAAAAGTATGTCTTTTTTTTCTTTTCAGTAGATGTGCTTATATTTATCGAACGTGAAAATAAAGACATTTATGATGTTGCATCTGTCTTAGGACAATGAGTCTAAAAATTTCGTATGCGTTTTTTTTTTCGTATTCGCCGAAATTCGTCACACACAGAAGGTTACAAAACGTTGTCAAAAAATCTCTCTGGAAGCGAAAAATGCAAAGAATAAAACCCGATCCAAATTTATATTGGACTACAGTTCCGGAGGCAGTGTGTAAACGTGATTGACACAACGTGAGGTCGTTAGGGCTGGGCGATATGGCAAAAAATTAAAATCTCGATTTTTATTTATTTATTTATTTATTTTAAGTATTTAGGATTTGTAAGGATTAAGTACTCAGCTTGAAAATGTAACTATGATTCAAGTAACTTTTTCTTTATTAACCCTCTAGTTAAAAAAATGCTATTCCAAGTGCACCATACATGACATTCTAAGCATGATGTAAATGTTAAACAAATCACTTGCAGAAAAGATGCATGAACTGCAACTACATCTTGTACAAACTCTTATACATATTATATGTTCAGAAATAAGATGACAAAAATGATTTTAAAAAGGTAATTCCATGTAATTCAGATTCAAAATAACTCAAGGTATAACACCTAGTAGACTATTATTAAAGAACTCCACTTCCAGAACAGCAATTTACAAATAATTTACTCACCCCCTTGTCATCCAAGATGTTCATGTCTTTCTGTCTTCAGTCGTAAAGAAATGATGGTTTTTGAGGGAAGCATTTCAGGATTTTTCTTCATATAATGGACTTGATTGGTGTCCCGAATTTGAACTTCCGAAATGCAGTTTAAATGAAGCTTCAAAGGGCTCTAAACGATCCCAGCCGAGGAAGAAGGGTCTTATCTAGCGAAACGATCTGTCAAAATTGTATACTTTTTAAGCACAAAAGCTCATCTAGCACTAGCTCTGGTATGCGTGTCCACAACGCTACGTACTATTGAATCAAGTCAAAAGGTCACGCTGAACGTAGGCGGAACTATAGACCCAGTGTTTACAAAGAGAACGCGCAAAGACTAAGGAAGTGCAAGTAAGTCAAACGCTGTTAAAAAAAAAAAAAAGGTACAACGATGTCGGGCGATTCTGAAGTTGTAGGAGAAAATGAGATGGAGTTTTTCGCCATACTCTACCTTTCTGAGCCGGAGTACACAATGATGTCCATTATATGAAGAAAAATCCTGATATGCTTTCCTCAAAAACCATAATTTCTTTACAACTGAAGACAACTTGGATGACAAGAGGTGAGTAAATTATTTTGTAAAATGTTGTTCTGGAAGTGGACTTCTCCTTTAACTATAAATGTTCTGTAAAAACAATAAACAGCATCTTTCAGCCTGTCATCATTGATATAAACATGAAATATCAGACATACAGTTGTAGTTCTTAAAAGATTTTTTTATTAAACTGTGCTGCTTTTCCATTGTTTTTTCTATGTAAACATGAGCACGTTTGACTGTTGCACTCGCGTCTCTTGCAGCGTTTTGTGCATAAAACGGCATTCTAAAAATGCAGCACTCAAGAAGTTCACTCCCATATTCTTACGTTTTTCCTATTCCACTGCCCGTGTCACATTTTTGTCAACACAAAAGCACATTCTGTGCAAATGGCGCCTAGCGGTTTATCACGTGCGCCAACATGCGATTGGGTCGTTCTTTCCTCTTTACTGTTATCACCAGCTTTGTCAATATGTCTAATTCTAACATTTGGTAATATTCTTATTCAAAATAATGATTCCTTCATTTATAAAAAATAAAATTGAGGCAAATCATTAAATTCAAATTAATTAATAAAATCAGAAAAATTGCCCAGCCATAGAGGTCGTATTTATTTTTTAACATGCGAAAATCTCAGATTTTCTTTTTTTGGACCCGATGTGCAAAGATCTTTATTTTTGAGCACCGAACAGAATATCTATAATGATTTCTGAAGGATCGTGTGACACTAGACTGGAGTAATATCTGCATAATAAAACATCATAATCAAATTTAAACTACATTTCAAAGTATGTTTAAGAAGAAAACAATTGCTTGTAATAGTCTTTCACAGTATTACAGTTTTTACTGTATTCTTGATCAAACAAATGCAGGCACAGTGGTACACATTGCTGGTCATATTAGGAGTTTTATCTTTGGACCACAAAACCAGTCTAAAAGTTCAGTTGAGATTTACGTCTTCTGAAGGCTGATTAAATAAGCTTTCCATTGATGTGTGGTTTGTTAGGATGGGACAATATTTGGCTGAGATGCAACTATTTGAATATCTGGAATCTGAGGGTGCAAATAAATCAAAATATTGAGAAAATCACCTTTAAAGTTGTCCAAATGAAGTTCTTAGCAATGCATATTACTAATCAAAAATTAAGTTTTGATATATTTATGGTAGGAAATTTACAAAATATCTTCATGGATCTTAATATCCTAATGATTTTTGGCATAAAAGAAAAAATTATAATTTTGACCCATACAATGTATTACTGGCTATCGCTACAAATATACCCATGCTACATAAGACTGGTTTTGTGGTGTAGGGTCACAAACAGTTTGCATACCCCAACCGCTTCCTTTAAAGCACTTGAAATACAGCCCTATTTTATAATCCAATCAGATCCCAATGGATAAGTAAAAAGGGTTGTAAATGGTGTTTGATGTTGACTTTAAAAGATTCATTGACTATTATTCACAGCCGTTATAGCAGCGGAATTTTTTTGTCAGTGTGTTTATTCTTGTATTATGTAGAACAGACAAGTCTTCAAAAGTAGTACTTTAGGAACAGACAAGCCTGTCAGTTCATACAAGGTCACCACCTCAAAGCACAGCAGGAAACCGCGCGTCTTCCTGTGACTGTAACGGCGCAGAACTGCCATGATTCAGGAGTGATCGTGACTGGGGCGTGAACTGTAGAATCAGAGCTCTGCCACTCTTTCACACCTCATCACACTCAGGATGTGAGAACTAATCACGTCACAGGTACAGACTATGATTTAAGGCAAATCAAAAAAAATAAATAAATAAAAAATCCCACCGTGCTGGAGGGTTGAACATCAGGTGAAGTGTTATTTTGTCAAACGGGTGATAAGACCATTAATCCACTCCAGTGCACCCTATCCAGAGTGACACTTACAACAGCGGTGGGTGGTAATACAGTGATCTCAATGCCAGAAGAATCATGGTTTCCCTTACTTGTTCTGTTATTCTCACTTCTCTCCTTTACTTTGTGTTTCTGAGGTGGGTCATCTAATGTGTCTGACTCCACCAACAAAGGCCTCGGGTAGAAACCATATTTAATGCAAAGGAAAATTAAGCTGCATCTTTAAATCAATTTTAATCAGACAAATACATATTGGGTGTAAAAAAAAAAAAAAAAAGATTTGACCTTGAAATATAATTCATAAATGACAAGGGTTCATTCATTTGTTTTCTATATTAATAGACACTGCTATTCAAAAGTTTGGGGTTGTTAAATTTATTTATTTGTTAAAGTATTTGAAAGAAGTCTCTTATGCTTAACAGGTTGATTTATTTGATAAAAAATACAGAAAAAAGTTTAAAAATATATAAAATATTATTGCAATTTAAAATAACTGCTTTCTGTTTTACTATACTTTTAAATATAATTTATTTCTGTGATGCAAGATGAATTTTCATTAGTTATTACTCCAGTCTTCAGTGTCAAATGATCCTTCAGAAATCATTCTAATTATTCTAATCTACTATGAATATTTTTTCATATTTGCTTAATTTTTTTTTTTTTTAGGATTCTTTGAATAAAAAGCTAAAAAGAACAGCATTTCTTCAAAATAGAAATCTTTTCTAACAGTAAAAGTCTTTGCTATTACTTTTTATTAATTTAACACGTCCTTGCTGAACAAAAGTATTAATTTCTTTCAAAGAAAGAAAGAAAGAAAAAAATTACTGACCCCAAACTTTGAACGGTAGTGTATGTCGTTACCAAAATTTCTATTTAAAAACAAAACAAAAAAAAAACTGGTCTTTTTTTAACATTTATTCAAAAAATCCTGAGAAAAGTATTGCATGTTTCAAAAACAAAATTAAGCAGCACAACTGTTTTCAACATTGATAATAAATCAGGATATTCAAATGATTTCTGAAGGATCATCCAAGACTGGAGTAATGGTGCTGAAAATTAGATAATAGAAAATAGAAAACCACAATTTTAAATTGCAATAAATTTTTGCAATATTACCGTTTTTCAGTATTTTTAATCAGATAAATGCAGACTTGATTAGAGAAAGACTTAAAAAAAACAACAAAAAAAACAACAACAAAAAAAAAAACATTAAAAATCTTACTGATCCTAAACTTTTGAACAGCAGTGTATATTAAAGACATTTTATTGCTGTGACTGCAGAAATACATTTTCAGAAGCCATTACTTCAGTGTCACATGATCCTTTATAAATCATTCTGATATGCTGATTTGGTGCTCAACATTTCTTATCAATGTTAAAATGGTATTTTTGTGGAAATCGTACTAGGTTTTTCATCAGGATTCTTTGATAAATAGAAAAAGAACAGAATTTCTTTGTAAAAGTATTTGATAAAAAGGAAATGTCACTTTTGATTAATTTAATGCATCCATGCTGAATACAAGTATTAAGAGTATTTCATTTCATCCACTTCCATCTAATTTTTTTGACATATTGTAGAGACTCTACTTTAGTTGCTCAAGTGAAATATGACATCTACCAAGATCCATTCAAGTACATATCAAACCATAAGAGGAGATCATTTGATTTGACCTTTGACCTTTTGTTGCAGCTTGCTGGTTACAGTTTCTGCTTGTACTTTTATCTAACTCCTTTAAAGCATCAAGAGGAACACTTTATTGCAGCGTTAGTGTCGCAGGCAGGAGTGAAATACTTATAGCATTGGCCAAAATATACAACGTATAATTAAGTGCTTGGTGGAAACGTTGCTGTGGTAACTTAAGGAGGCGGAAAGTCTTAAAGGTGAACGGTCGGCATGTGGTCACCGGCTCAGACTGAAGACACCCTGTGGCTAGCACACTCCGCGCCCACCTCTGTTCTCTGGGGGAAAAGCAGAAAAGACATTACAAAACACTCTCATTTGAATGCATGACTTTGTATTCAGAGGGGAGTGTTTTTTTTTTTTTTTTTTTTCTTCAGGAATGACCTTGAATGCTGGGGGGGTCACACGTCTGGCTGTGTTAGCACCCTCCTTCAACAGACCTGTCCCCTTAACTTCATCGCCATAGTAACCTCAGCCCTCGGCAGTGAGGCTGACCTTCATGCGCTAAACAACAGCGGCGAGTGTAAGAGAACATTTAAATGTCTGCCAAGAGCCCATTACACCCTCCGGGAGGAACGGAGCAAGGGACTATCTTTTGCCTCTCGTTTTCTTAATTTGATCAGTCATTCCTCGGCGCTTAGCTAACTCCACGGCAAACTAGATTAACTGCAATATGAAAGATCGGATTGTTGCAGTTACTTCTGCTTGTTTACATTGGAAATTACGGAGGGGCAAGCACACACACACGGTCGCCGTCGGTTTACGAGAACAGTTTAGCTGCGTGGTTATCTGGAGACTAAATTGGCTCTTCTATCTGACCTTAGATCAGCAAATTTGGCGTCTCTTCGGTTAGGGGACGGTGCATTAGCGGGTCTGGAGCCGGAGCACGGGGGACGGTTGGCGTTTCACCTTGCTCAGCCCTCTGCGCCCGCGCCCTCTTAAAGCCAGAGGAGAGCATCAGCTATTTACTGTCGCTGGCTCGCAGCACTGCCACCCAAAAATAGAGGCACAGTAATCACAATTACACAGCCGGGGTGGAGGGCTGAAGTGTCATTTAGAAAAATAATCAAAAAGTCATCTCTCTCTCTCTCTCTATGCACCCTCCTCCCTCTTTGTCTCTCTCGCTCTCTCACTTTTCGAATCTGGCACAGTTTCAAGTAGCCTTGTTCAAAGCCATTACTGGAACAGACTAAAGAGCAAAGAAAAGGTTGATGAACGACAGGGAAAATGGACAGATTGTATAGGGTGAGAGAGAGTCAATTGGCCTCTCAAAAGCAAAGACCATGCAGGGTAAGGCCAAAAACACTGGGTGGGCACTGAACGTGGCTCTCGAACCAGGAGAGTTCTCTTCACGTCGCTGAGAGGTCTTATAGTCCTACTGGGATTTAAAGCTTGAGCGGGGAATATGGGTTCGGACAAATGTCTTGATTAAAGCGTTAAGTGTCATTTAACGATTCCGAACACCCCGCATTTGTGTTAATGCGTTGCCGTTAGAGTCAATAAGAAAGTAAGTACGTTTATATACCCGCCATTAGCACCGTTTGATTTAGCGATCGCATTAAGACGTGCGGTCGTAAAATGAGTTAACTTATTTAAAAACACGCGAAGCTCTGTATTTGGACTGTCTTGCTTATTTATTCCTGTCTCACTGGGCTTTCTTTGACCTTTAAGACGCCATACGCTGCAATCTGCATTTTGGCCATTTCACAGACATTAAGCCAACAAACAATACCATAATTGTGTTTAAAGCTGAAAAGATTCCACAGCCACCAAATGTAATCACACTGATGGTCTGATAGACTGAAGCAATTTAATTTCTATTGAGGGTCACAGCAATTTACTGAGTGCTAATTCACTTTAAAAATGCTAATAGAAATGTATTGAATCATCTACTGTGCATTTACAGAGCGCTGGGAAATAGAGGCTAAACAGGTTTGTTTAAGAGGCTTGTGATGGGGACATTGAGTGAATGTGTGCATTTGTGTACAAGTGTATGTTATTTGGGTAAATCTCATGTCCTGATTACTATATATATATATTTATATTTATATTTATTATGTATGTATAGTAAGTAACACAGGTAGCCAACAATACATTGTATGATAGATTTGTATTTTATGCCAAAAATGTGTATGTGTGTGTGTGTGTATGTAATCTGGATTATGTAATCAGAATCAAAAAATTAAGTACTTGTAATTAGAATAAATTACATTTTAAAAAACATTTTTATGATTTAATGAATTATTAGTTTTTCATAAAACTTTGAAAACCCCCTGCAATTCCTTCACCAGTTTGGGAAACTTTATCGTAATATAATGTTCAATAATATATATAAATAGAATATATTTTCTTACTCTTTGTATTTTTATATTAATATCATACATTAATATCATATTTAAATCAATGTTATAAATGAGTTAGGTCAAAAGTAATCTAAAAGTAGTTTGATTATATTACCTAAAATGTGTAATGCAATGGGTTATGTTGCTAACTACATGTTTTGTCATGGAATTTAGAATCAGTAACAGATTGCAATTTGTGTATATATATATATATATACAAATATATATATATATATATATATATATATATATATATATATATATATATATATATATATATATATATATATATATGTATGTATATGTATATGTACATACATACATACATACATACATACATACATAGATATAGATCTACTAACTTGATTGGTATAATTACAAAGGTTCACATATCTGCTGGATATCCGCCCTTTAAATGAGCATCTGTTTTCAATTTGTGTAAGTAGCAGCAAAATTCTCCCTGAGCAGTGCTGTTATAAGAAACTGCTGTGCTCGTCTGCATCTTCCTGGCTGCCCGGGCGGATGCGGCTCTCCCTTTTCCCTGTGGACCCGGGAGCACCTGGGCCTGTGATGCAGCTGCACAGGGTCTTAATGCAATTAGCTGTCCCTGCCTGTGAGCCATGTGAAGCTCGGCCTTGCCGTTGACACTTAGAGAGATGAAGCAGTCGCTACGCAGCACTCGCAACACCGGAAACGCTAGCAAACCACACCGCTGTTGCATATATGGGTCAACACTAGCCGTTAATGAGTTTCACCCACACATGTAGCGACGACGCTAGCAGTATGTACTCTCGCCAACTATATGCTGACTGAGTCACACGCGTTCGGTCCCATGTGTTTTAAATCGTAGTCTGCAGGGGTATAAATCACCTCCGGCGAGGCGGAGGGTGATTTAGGAGAAACTTGTGTAGTGCGTCTGCTCGAGGGTGTTAGTACATGAAAAGTATGTTAGAGAAAATGAATGGGGTGGTGTGGCGATGTCGCTCTCTGTGATATCGACGCATACACAAGCAGATCTGAGGCAGCTATGTGTCTGCAGGTTTTTATTTAGCGCCACGGGCTGCATCAGATCTGAGAGCGTCCTCCATATCACAACAGGTTTGACATTCGCTTCAGCTCTGTCAGCAGTTTTGGAGTGCATCATGGTTACGTGTCGGTCCTATTGGCTTTTGCAAAACTAGCATGTAAACGTGCCTCTAGTGCTGCTAGGCCATTTCTAGGATGTTTGAGCTAATTAAGGCATTGGTAGGGTGATCTGACTGGTTGCTAAGGTGTTCTGGTTGTTGTCCACTAAGCAGTGTTGTTTGAGAATTGTTTATATATGGTTATAAAATGTAATAATATTTTGAATTAGCATGTTAATTTTAATTTTAGTACCTTGTTTGCTTTTGTCATTTTTATTAGATTTTCAGTTTTAGTAATTTTAGTACTTAAAGTTGTTTTATTTCAGTTTGTTGCCATCATTTTATTTTATTTTATTTCATTTAATTTCATTTAATTTTATTATCATTTTATTTTATTTTATGAATTTAAATAATTGTAATAGTTTTAGTAAAAACTTAAGGATGCTAGAGAGTTAAGCTTTTTTAATTTCTGTGAGGTTTTTCTTACTTGTTTTATTTCAGTTAGTTGCCAAGACATTTATTTTATTTTATGAATTTAAATAGGTGTAATAGTTTTAGATAAAACTATTTTACTTGTTTTATTTCAGTTAGTTGTCAAGACATCATTTTATTTTATTTTACTTTATTTTAATTGTATTTATTTTATTTTAATGGACGAATTTATTATAATAGTTTTTAGTTTGATTATTTTATTAATTAAAATAATTGTAATAGTTGTAGTTAAAACTGTTTTTTTTTTACTTGTTTTTATTTCAGTTAGTTGCCCAGACATCTTTTATTTTATTTTATTTTATTTTATTTTATTTTATTTTATTTTATTTTATTTTATTTTATTTTATTTTATTAATTAAAATAAGTGTAATAGTTTGTTAAAACTATTTTACTTTGTTTTATTTCAGTTAGTTGTCAAGACATCAATTTTTTTTATTTTATTTTAACTATATTATAATATTATATATAATATATAATATTATAATATTATAATAGTTTTAGTTTGATTATTTTATTTTATTTCATTTTAATTATGAATTCAAATAATTTGAATAGTTTAGTTTAAACTATTTTTTTTACTTGTTTTATTTCAGTTAGTTGCCAAGACATTTATTTTATTTTATTTTATTTTATTTCATTTTTTTTTAGTTTATGAATTCAAATAATTGTAATAGTTTTAGTTAAAACTATTTTACTTGTTTTATTTCAGTTAGTTGTCAAGACATTTATTTATTTTATTTTTATTTTATTTTATTTTAATGGACTAAAATATTATAATAATTTTAGTTTTATTTTATTTTAATGTTTTAATTTAATTTAATTGTATTAGTATTATAATAGTTTTTGTTAAAACTATGAAGTGTTGCTTGGAATTTGCAAGGGTATTTTTGAGGATGCTAGAGTGTTTTTTTTTTTTTTTAATCTCTGTGAGGTTTTTTTCTTTACTTGTTTTAAGTTAGTTGCCAAAACTTTACTTTATTTTATTTTAATAAACTAAAATAATTGTAGTAGTTTTAGTTAAAACTATGAGGTGTTGCTTGGGTGTTTGCAAGGGTGATAGAGAGTTGCTAAGCTCTATGAGGTGATTTTATTCTGCTGTGTTGTCCAATCCAAATGTGCAGTTCTCTTTAACGGTTGATGTATATATTCGTCAGATGTGTCTTCCGGATGCCTTTGATCATAGTAAGTTGTCAGCAGCATCTGTGATACTTCACAAGAAACGACTGACCATCTGATCTGTATCTTTTACAGAGTCACTGCCAATATGGATGATTTGTTTTGCATTTAAAATGTTCATATCATAAGCTGTGTACATCAATCACACACATTTTTCTATCGTGCGTTCGATACAGCCGAGATAAACTGTGCTCCTGTTGCTTTGAGTTGATAAAATCTGTTTCGAGTTGACTTCTTAATATTTCGGCTTCTTTTGTTAGTCTCTTCCACATGTTCAGCTACCAGACAGCGAGCTCTGTTTTTCCACAGGGCAGGTCCAGACAGATCGTCGGAGAGGGACCGCACTTCCTTTCACAGCGTGACTAGAAAATATGAGTCAGGGGACAAGCAGGACCTTTTGAAGATGCAGCTGCATTTGCTTTCCTTTTCATTTCCCTGAAGGACGATGCTCAAGTTTTTAAGCTGTGCGAATACATGGAGATTTTGGCTGGGTGCAACACATCCCGAAACAGCAGCTCGAGCCTTGGGTTAAATGTCAGTCGCAGAGCACGCTGTGCGCTCTTCTGTCCCCGTTTAAACCGCCTGCCATCAAAGACAATTCTCCTCTCTTGAACCTGCTTGGAGTTTGTTATTTAGAGAAGGAGTGAGAGGGAAAAAAAGCCGCCTGGGACTGTCACATCCACTGATGGACTTGCAGAAACATCCATCCTGAGGGCACCTGCTTTTTACGACCTTTTTATGAATGAACAGATTTTTTTTTCTTCCCTTCGAGATGTCGTACCCTTACGTGCCCTTGTATCTAGACACTATCCTTCACTTCAGGTGCATTGATGTGGTTTTAGTATCTCTGATAAAACAAGTAGGTACACGCTCGCGCAAAGGAATCGAACGACTGTCGGGAAAAAGTCCTTCAAGGCACCTTAAGTTTGAATGAATCATTAAACTTCTTTATATTTATCTTTCAGGTGCTCTTCGCTGCCTCTCTGCTTATAATTTATTCATCAGAAAGTTGTGGAGCATTCATAAGAGTTAGCGTTGAGTAATTGGATTTTACTGTGGGATGGTTGGGGAGAGAAAGGAACAGGGGGGAACGAGGAGTGGGAGCTGGAGAGAGAGCGAGCGAGCGAGCGAGTGCAGGCTTGTGTGGTTTGGCAGACTGCCGGTACAAACTGTTTCAAAGTTTTAGGGCCTTTATTTATTTTTCAATCATCTCTGTTTTATTATCAGAAATCCCTGGACAACCGGGTGCATAATCTCACATTGTTCACAAGGCTAATTAAAACTCAGCCAGGCTTCTAGTCTATTAAATCCTCCGAGCTTGGATGGAGAGTGCGAGATGTTGCCCTACGTTCCTAACAAGACCCATACTGTATTCATGTCACATGTCTTTGTTCCCGTTCGTTCTTAGACCCTCCCCTTCCTCCATTTCTGGCAATCGGACGTGGAGTCCGAGAGTTGTGCAAAATTCACAAAATGTTTGTACATCCTGTATTGTACAGTTGAGGTCAAAAGTGTACATACACCTTGCAGAATCTGCAAAATGTTCATTATTTTACCAAAATAAGAGGGATCGTACTAAATGCATGTTATTTTTCATTTAGTACTGACTTGAATTTATATAGCCCACATAGGAAAATAATAGTTGAATTTATAAAAATGACCCTGTTCAAAAGTTTACATACACTTGATTCTTAATACTGTGTTGTTACCTGAATGATCCACAGCTGTGTTCTTCTTGTTTAGTGATACAGTAGTTGTTCATGAGTCCCTTGTTTGTCCTGAACAGTTGAACTTCCTGCTGTTTTAAAGAAAAATCCTTTAGGTCCCACAAATTTTTCGTTTTTTTCTACATTTTTGTGTATTTGAACCCTTTCCAGTGATGAATGTATGATTTTGAGATCCATCTTTTCACACTGAGGACAACTGAGGGACTCATATGCAACTATTACAGAAGGTTCAAACGCTCATTGATGCTCCAGGAGGAAAAACGATGCATTAAGAGTTGGGGGGTGAAAACTTTTGAACCAAATGAAGATGTGTACATCTTTCTTATTTTGCTTAAATATCATTTTTTTTTCATTAAGCTACAGGAGGAAAAATATTTACAGAAGAGACAAAATATTTACCCTGATCACTCCCTGACTCTTAATGCATTGCATTTCCTTCTGAAGCATTAGTGAGCTTTTGAACCTTTTGTAATAGCTGCATATTAGTCCTTCAGTTGTCTTTAGTGTGAAAAGATGGATTTAAAAGCATACAGTCATTGTTGGAAAGGTTTCAAATACACACAAATGCTGAAAAACTAAAGAATTTGTGGGATCCGAAGGATTTTTCTGAAGAACAGCAGGCAGTTTAACTGTTCAGGACACATAGTTATGAAGAATTATCACCAAACAAAACAAAACAAAACAAACAAAAAAAAAACAACAGCTGTGGAATATTTAGGTAACAACACAATATCAAGCGTGTGTAAACTTTTGAACAGGGTATTTTTATAAATTCAACTATTATTGTCTCTTGTGGACTTTATGTAAACATCTTTTTATGTGAAATATCTTATTCAGGTCAGTACTAAATAAAAAATAACCTGCATTTTGTATGATTCCTGTTATTTTGGTAAATAAATGAATGTTTTGCCGATTCTGCAAGGTGTATGTAAACTTTTGACCTCAACTGTACGTCCTGTATATTTCATCAATTCAAATTGAACTTAATTACAGGAAATTAAAAGGCATTCTCAGTTCAATTCTGAATGGCACGCAACTGTGGTGTATGCAGACACCCACAGCTCTCCAACCCCTCTGGCTGTTGCCCCCTCATCACGTTTCCAGTAGCTGACTTTTTCACAAATTCCCTTGTTTGTGTTGTTTACAAGCGCTGCCCATGCTCTTTACGCCGTCCTGGGTGGGCATCCGTCTGCGCCAGCTTGGTGCCTCTTTCTGACTGGGTGGACGGCAGCATCAATGGTGGTGCGTAGGGGGTCTGCCAGACCCCGGCGTTGCCCACAGGCACAGTGCTCAGCAGAGGGTCCCTGAGGTGAGAGGACCCTGTTCTAATCATGACACCATCTGTTGGGGAGAAGGTTACACCAGTGCCACGCTGATATCACTCTGCTTCGCTCCGCGCATCCTGACAGTTTCTCTCCATCTTTTTCCCGGGCCAGCAGAGGGGCTCTGCATCTGGGGGGTCATATAAACAGCCAGAGGGCAGAGCTCGGTGACTCGAGGGGCCCCCCAGTCGGGGCCATCTGGGCCAGACCCGCCAGGCAGAAAGAAGATCAGGGCCCGTGGGAGCGCAGGAAGACTGCGTGAGCCCTGTTTGGATGCTGCCACCAAGGGTCGTGTTATTGCGTAAATCTCAACAAACCCTTAAACGCCTCTGTTTACTTTAGTTTCGCTCAGCAAAGGTCACCTATTAATTAACAATCCAGAAAAAAGCTCATTTATCTGAGCCAGTGAATGCGTGTATCTGCAAGCAGATTGAGTGGAGAAATATCATGTGGATAGGCATGTTTTTAAAGGCATCTAGGCTTCTTAGCACTATTCTAATGCTTTTCAGTGGTTGTATGACTGCTAATGTTTTATAGTGGAGAGTGTTTACACTTTATCCACACTGTCTAGTTAATGTTGCTTTTGATATGGAATTTTGAAACAAGATTATTGTAGTTTTTAATGTGGCTTGTTTTCGGTTTCCATTTTTGAATTTCTTTGTTGACTCACATATTGAGCTGGGTAGTACGTGATTACATGTAATCTGATTACATGTAATCTAGTCTTAATTAGAGTATATTACATTTTATAATGCTTGCAATCAGATTACACCTGATTACCTATTATTCACATAATGGCAGAAATTATTCATAATTAATGTTTGTTTATATAATGCAGAGATTCCCAAACATTTTTGTCAGCCAAACCACTTTGACATGACAGAAGATTACTTATTCAGACTTTTAAATGATTACGGATTTTTTAAATCAAAAATGGAATGTTTGATGTAAAATGTAAATTTTAATTCTTTGTATTTTAAGTTAAGATTAACGGGATTGACATTTCAGTGTTTCTTAATGACAAAACGTCCTTAAGTACCTGCAATGATGCTGATAAAGTCAAAAAAAAAAAAAAAATCAATAAGGAAATGAATATTTCAGTAATTTAACACACATTTGAGTGTTTTTAGTTCTCTGATGTTAGTTAATTCACACCAACATGATAAACAGATAAAATGCTTTCTATTTTTAGTGTTTAAGTGTTCCAATAATTTATTTTTAATGATTTTAATGATTTAATTAGTCATTAGTGTTTTATCAACTCACAAACTCACTGAAGTTTTTTGGTTTAATGTAATATTTAATGTGCACAGTTGCATGGTGCTTGAGAAATTTAATTTAATTTAATTTTATTTTATTGTATTTTTTATTTTATTTTATCTTATTTATTAAAACAAATATTTCTGTGGCATCAAGTTGACTAGAAGTGTAATATTTAATGTACTTCATGATGTTGATATCAAAAAATTAGAATACATTTTCTCTCAGCTTTTTTATATCAGTATGGTAAATTTATTGTTGGGTAAAAAAAAAAATAATTAATTTAAAAGTAATCTAAAAAGTAGTCAGAATACATTACCTGAGATTAGTAACCTAGATTACATTACTAACTACAGTTTTCATAATGTAATCTGTAATCAGTAATGGACTACAATTTGTAAGTAATTTACCCAGCTCTGTGTGTATGTACTGTATATACCAGTCAAACGTTTTTGGACGGTTAAGATTTTAAATGCTTTTAAAAGATGTCTCTTCTGCTCACCAAGACTGCATTTGTTTAATTAAAACTACAGCAAAATCTGTAAAATTGTGAAATATGTTTACTATTTAAAATAACTGTCTTCTATTTGAATATATTTTAAAATACAGTTTATTCTTGTAATTTTAAAGCTGAATTTTTAGCATCATTACTCCAGTCAGATGATCCTTCAGAAATCATTCTAATATTCTAATTTGCTGCTCAAAAAAAATTCATTATTAATATGTTATGCTATGACTATTAATACTATTCATCAAAGAATGCAAAAAATGTACTGTTTTAAATATTTCTAATAATAATAATTGATAATGTGACACTGAAGGCTGGAGTAATGATGCAGAAAATGTAGCTTTGTTCACAGGAATTTTAAAAGATATTCAAATAGAAGGCAGCTTTTTATAAATACAGTAGTAAAAATATTTCACAATATTACTGTTTTTGCTGATCAAATGAATGCAGGCTTGGTGAGCAGAAGAGACTTATTTGAAAAAACATTCAAAATCTTACCGTCCAAAAACATTTGACTGGTAGTGTGTGTATATATGTATATAGTTTTATTTTCTTTTTCTTTTTTTTTTTTAGTGCATATGAATCCACAATACAGTCCGTTTAGTCGCTAACATAGCGTAAGGATTAGCACTCCCTCCAGCTTTAGCTTGCTCACTGCTAATTGCTGTCCACATCGTCCCTTTTACTTATGTTCTGGGGAAGCCATGAATGCCCAGTTAATCTCCACAAATTACTCCATTGTTCAGAGCCTTTATGTCTACGTCGCTCAAACTCGCCCCATCAGGTGCACAATGGAGAGAAAGGTAATCATGTTATAGGTTCAGAGGATGTGTTTTGTTCTACATTCGCCTGCAGAATATTCCACTGTACGGACCTACAGGAAACGTCCTGAGCATTCCCATTGTCCGTGTCTGTCGCTATAGGAGCAAGAGAGAGAAAAATCAAACCGTGGGTTTAAATTTATTGGACCCCTGAGCAAAGTCAATATGTTTGATTTGGCAGACATGTTTTTTTTATAAAGCGCTTCTGTCAGGTCCATTCAGCTAGCAGCCGTCTTTCTCCATTCTTCCTCGCTCGCCTGCTCGCTCTTAGGGGCAAGGTTTATACCCGCCAGCGTACAAGCTAAATCACGCTTGCTCAAAGCTGTCCACACCCTCCACCTCCCACGTCAACAGCGGTTTGTTGGGGAAATACGTCTCCTTCTAATGATAGCTGTGGGGCACAGGTACTTATTTAGCAGGGGGGCTAAATCGGGCATGGCAGCGGAGACCTGTGTGGTCTCGGTAAGCTACGGCGACAGAGTATGAGGGAATAAATCGAGTGCTTTCAGACCTCAATAGAGATGCTCTGAGGGACAGGACAGCGTCCTGCATATTAGAGAGCTGCTTGACCTTTCGCTGGAGAGGAAGGGGATTAGTCCACTTCCTGCTTTCTCTGCCCCCTCAAAGTAAGTTTAGACTTCAGCTCTGTGGAGATTAGGTTTCAATTATATTTCAAATGCAGCCAGCTTGAAAAGACAGGCAAAATAGGTTTAGGGAAAAGAGAGGAAGATCTTTTTATGTCTCGCTTTTAAAGGGGAAGGACAGGAGAGTCAGTGTCATAACCGTTTTAGTGATACCACAACATTTAAAAAAAAAAGTG